>NW_023458565.1:15564-18130 GCF_013731165.1 Rhagoletis pomonella | reverse complement strand
AAAACTATGTGATATTGGAAACTTATTTTTTCCACATACTGTACATAAGTACATATAAGTATTGGTTATGAGACAAACTAGATATGTAACGTAAGTTTCATTTCTCCAGTGTGGCCCAGTCGCACTTGCTTTGTCTTTCTTAAAACATCCGCCAGAGGGCGCAATAGAAGAAATTTTCCTTACATGTTGAAATAAAGCGTATATTTAATTTTTTTCATGCAACTAAAATTCAATACAGAATACGTATGTATGTATAGTAGGATGGTTCAAAAATGCATGTGAAAAAGTAAATTCGGAATTTTTATGCACCGGAAAACTCTGTTCCTCTTCCGGAGATTTCCAATAATATTGCTCCATTATTTATTTAACCATTTTTTCATAGTAACTATATTTTATAGGTCCGCCAATATCCCCGTAAAATGCCCGAAAATACAATGCGGGAAAAATAAAAATGCTTTTGTATTAAAAAATGGTTAAATAAATAATTGGGTATTATTATTGGGAGTCTCCTGAAGGGAACCAGAGTTTTCCGATCGAAAAATATTGATTTCCAAGAATTCCATACCATTTCTACGAAAAGTTGTTTTCTTCCCAGATAAATACATGGAAAGTTTTGAGTGACCTCTAAATATTTTTTGATTTCAAAATAAAAAATAGGGGTATGTTTTTTTGATATTTAACAATCCTAGGGGATGAGAGCATTAAAATTCCGACTTTACATGTTTTAGACCACCCTAATGTACAGTGGTCGAAATAATTATAGCCGCACCACATTTGGAAAATTTTTTACATATTATCTTTCTGCTATTTAATTTTGGTTATTTTGTTATAAAAATATAGTTAATTTTTTAACAAAACCCGTGTAAATGCAAGTTTGAAACTTTGTGCAATATAAAAAAAAACATTGGTCCTTTTTGATTTCATCAGCGCTGTATTTACCGATTGGTATGTTTCAGATACATTGAAAGCTGCGCAGCCTTAATTACGTGCTTACCTACTTATTGATCTCTATTTATCTGGGAAAATTTATTATAGAATCGTCCAACATCTATACTTTCCCCTTAGAGAAATAATGGCAAATATTTTTTCCAGTGTATCATTACCGCCTCCGCTACTTTGCTACACACATAGCTTCGCCATAGTGTAAATCCTTTTGTACGCTGAATTGTTTGCGTTCGCCTACTACGGCCATTATGTCTTAAAGCTTCGCCTTGGCTTGCTTATAATGATGCCTGCTGGCTTGCATATTCGTACTTTGACGGCAACTATGTATTGCTGTTAACTCGTTTCACTTTCCCATTTACACATTCTTGTTACTTGGTTTTCGGCTATATTATAAAAATAGCATTTTCTTTTAATATACCTACAAGCAAACATTAAATGAGGACATTTGCATACGCATACATTTACTTAAAAAAAAAAAAAAAGATTTTGAATGTGTTCAACTGGCTTCTTTGAATGCTACGCAAATATGTTGGCTTTAAAAGAAAATCTTCTTTGTGGGGCAGTGAACGTACGTACGCATGTAAGCGCCTAGTTGCGTTTTCAGCGAAAGCACGGCCGCATTCAACCTTTTGCGACCTTCTCTCGACTACAATCAACAAAATTAGCAAAATGTATGGATGTGTGCTTGCTGTGCGAAAACTACTTAGCAGTGTAAAAAAGAACAAGAAAAGAAAAAACATGTGCGTTGATCAAGCAGGTAAAGCTACTGAATAGCTTGCGATATACATACATATGTATGTAAGTCACTTAGTCAGTCAGGCACTCAGTCAATGGTACACTTGTGCAACCACTGAGCATAGAGCGTAAATCCCTGCTGGCTACTTTTGTAAGTGCTTTCTTTTTATTTTTGTTTACGCCTTTGTTTCGGCTCAACACTTTTATTCGTCCATTGAAGCGCGCACAGCAGCACTAACATTTGCATATACATTATTTACGCATACACCCACACACACACCCAAATTTAAATATTTCGAAAATAGTCGGCTGAAATCTCTTTTCTCCGCTGTACAAAAACTGTATAGATTTTGAAAGAATTTTGCATGGGGAAGAACGATAAGCAGACATCAAAGTCAGCAGCTAATGTATTCATTCACCTTGCTGTCGAAGCGCATTGAATAACTGAGAGCAAATGAGAACAGCATGAAATGAGGCATAATGTGCTGCCATTTTAGCGTCGACACAATTTAAGAAGTCCCTCAAGCGTTAGCGGAAATGTTAACCCGGAGTGAGAGCACAGTTGATCCGATTAAAGCTGTACCCTAGAAAACGGCATTATTGCGTCTTAAGCGAGCCACTAGGTCGTGTGTTCGAATCCCATGGCCATACAAATTTATATAACATTTTTTAAACTCCTGTTTTTATAACTTTTAGTTTTTAATGTAATTATAAATAAAATAAAATAAAATGAAATAAAATAAAATAAAATAAAATAAAATAAAATAAAATAAAATAAAATAAAATAAAATAAAATAAAATAAAATAAAATAAAATAAAATAAAATAAAATAAAATAAAATAAAATAAAATAAAATAAAATAAAATAAAATAAAATAAAATTAAAT
>NW_023458565.1:6718-15464 GCF_013731165.1 Rhagoletis pomonella | reverse complement strand
CCTTGCCCTAAAGTTTGGCACGTTACTTCTGGGACACCCTGTATGTATGTATTTTATATAAGTTTATCAAAAGTTCTATGTAAGATTTTAACAATTGATTTAAAGTAAAGGGACCAGGACTATTATGCAGCACTATGCGAATCAACTTTCTGGGATTTAGATTTAATTTTCGACTACTATTTCTGTAGCCAAATTATGATTTATCTACGCAAGGTCTCAAAGTTTAAGCGGTTGACTCTTGAAAAATTCTTGCATTTTAAGACAGAGTCACCTCTTTTGCCACTGTGGAGAAGAATTCAAATGAGCATACAGCTGAAGGTCCCTCAAAACGGGGCTAACCCAGTGGGCGTGTCACCATACACCGAAACAAGTGAAATAATTTTCGCCGATTTTTCCTTTTTCTAACCTTGAAAACCTTAAGTTAAAGCTGCAAGGATTTAAGTAAGTAGATGTCTCGTAAACTAGCTATTCCTTTTTGTTGAACCAACACAAAACAATGCCTGCAGAAAACAGAACTCAGACAACATGCCGTCCAATGACTTGTTTCTTGTTCGCTTTTGAGTGCTTCAAATCTACACGATCTATGAATAAATCGGAACAGATGGTTGGGTGCTTAAAAGCTCTTCTCTCAACAAATCGCGGTTAAAACCCTCATACCAAATTCCTGCAATGGCAGGGCAGAAGCACAGAAAGTTTGCACCGGCTCATCCCTTTCAAGGTAGGAAGCACAAATGAAGTTGTCGTACATGCCTACAACGGTCAGATGTTTATGCCACGAGACGTCCCTAGTCAACAGTCCCAAAAGTTGTCTGCAATGATATCTGTTCAATGAAAGCATGCACCATTATCAGAAAGTTGCGCCAGGCGAAACAGTCCCGCAGATATTCATAGAAAACCTGCTCCCTCTCGGTCGTTTCAACCGCCAATCCAGGGCGTTTTTGTACCTCGTTCAAGCAACAGGGGGGCCTTGAACGTCTTGCAAACGGTGCTAAGCTTGAGTCGGAAGAAAATTGGGCCGTTGTTTGCAGTTTGGCAAATAAAATTTGAACTTAATAGCTTCTGGCGGAACAACTCCGCAGATTTTTATGGAAAGGCAATAGGCCACTCCCCCTCCGCGAAGTAATCTTTACGGTAGTTTCACGGAGGCAAGGTAACGGAGCAAGGGTTGGTTTTTAGTGCGGTGAGTCGAAAGTCAGGGCCCACATTTTCCGGTTTTCAATCCTTTGAGCCACCTCTGCAATTTATTTCCTGACCGTTTTCTTAAAAGTTCCATACTAAAGCTTTGGTTTCCTCGAAAAGCGGTACCGTAATATTACCACCGTACCGTATACCCTTCGAATAACATAATTCGCCTTACAAAATTTTGTTAGTAATTCTGATCTAATTACCATGCGAATTACGAACAAATCGGTGTCGTCTCTAATTTGTATCGGAAATTTTTCGAAACTAGCTCACAAATCAAAAGGTTCGTTCATTGATTTTCAAAAAGTTTATTAGGACTTCATCCTCTTCATGGCGTTGCCAAAAAAAAAAACGTTGATAAATAGTTCTACACCGTCACTGTCGCCGTCAGATACATTACGATGCCGTCAAATTACGTTACGCTGTGTATTGCCGTCATCTTAGTTGCCACATGGTAATATTTAAAATGCGTTTACCGTTATTTTACGTTACCGCTTTCGAGGAAATCAACGCTTTAGAGCTTTAAACATTGAAATAAGCAAAATAGCTACGATCGTTAAAATTAAGCTTGGAAACCCCCGAGTAAGCAAAAACTTAAACTTTTCGGCCCTTATCATTACCAGGTACGTATGAGTGAACTGGTACCCAGAGTAGAACAAGTTCGTGATGTTGCCCAACGAAATTTAGTCAATACTTGCATTTTCGAATAATTTTCGAAGTACCTAACTAGAAGGCTGGCCAATGCCATGAGAGCAGCTTGGCTGTCGTTACAGACAGACACTTAAACTCCTACGTCTCCACCTATTTTCCACCATGTAGTATGTACATGGCCTTGAAGATTTAAAATACCTAAAGACTTGAGGCTCAAGTTGAAAAATCGAGACATCCTCATCAAGAGAGAAGTGAATATTGTTGCCATTATTCTCGATATAGACTCCGTATCCTGACCCTGCATCAGTTTTGGAGCCATCAGTAAAGCTAAAGCCATAAGTGTCGGGGTTATGCCAGCACTCAGCCTCAGGGAACTCAACATTTTAATATCTGTTCAGCAAAAAACAAGGTGACGGACGTATTATGCTGAGGCATTGAAAAGACATTCAATTCCCAAACCTGCAACAAAAGTGTCGATAGGTTATTTAAGCTCTGCGAAGGCAGCGGAACAATGATATTTATTCCACGCGAATTGATAAATATTACGCAGAATACATATTAATATAATTACGTTATAAACAAAATTATCAATAACATATCGGCGTTGATTACTACGTGGCCACCCTAATCGATTTGCAGCGTTTTGCTACTGAATATATGACCATCAAAAAGTCAAGTAAAAGATTTTTATTTATTATATTCAAAAAGCTGATAACAAATGCTTACCCATCACATTGACTGCTATTTGAAAACATTTTGTCTTTTAGTAATATTGCAACGTTTTGCTTTTTTAAGTGGATGCCTTCTCTATAAAAGCTTAATAAAACCACAAACCGAGCAGCGCAAAATTCTCAATCTAAGCGCCTTTAAAACACACACAGAAGATTACTTTTCGAAGTCCGCAAAGCTGAACTTTCACAAAGTTGTGGGCGGAGGCGAGCGATCATCAATTCAACGTTTTTCCGCAGCTTCAACTCGACGCTGGTAATTTGTAAACTTTTCGCAATTTACAATGGCAAGATATTAACATGTAGGCGATGGGCGCCCCCGACGCTTACGACCACAGCATTTTTTCACAAAAAAACGCAAAGCTTGCAAAACAGTCGCGGTTTGTGCTCAAAAAAAAAAAACGGAGTGAAAATTGTGAAAGATTTGAGCAAAAGCGCAAGCACAATACGCCAAATATCAAAGTAATTTAAAGCGAAGCAAACAAAAAAAACGCACATAAAAATTCAGTGTAGCCGTTTTTTCATAAACAAATAAAAGCGGCGGCGCTGAAAACACGCAATAATAATAATACAAAAAAAAAAAATAATGCAAAGTACTTTGGCGTTTAAACTAAAATGAAAATATTGCTTTTATTATTACTTTAGTTAAACAACTTTTTACT
Organism: Rhagoletis pomonella; assembly: GCF_013731165.1. Classification (NCBI taxonomy): domain Eukaryota; kingdom Metazoa; phylum Arthropoda; class Insecta; order Diptera; family Tephritidae; genus Rhagoletis; species Rhagoletis pomonella. The sequence goes on along the minus strand of NW_023458565.1, from coordinate 12,241 downwards.
TTTTATTATGCAATTTGGAATTGTTTAGCATTTTTTGCTGTTTGTTGTTTACCCACCAACACCGCGGCGTCGTTCACTGAACCCGAAAAATGAAGCGCCGACGCTTTACTATTTGCGGCCGCTCAACTTTTAGGAAACCTCATTACAACATTACAATAATATTGTTGTTGGTTTCGCATAATATTTACAAATGAATTTCAAACTAAACTCATTCTAAGCGGCTTAAATTTACCGCATACAGGGTGAAGCAAAGCAAAACAAAATTTTGCCAACAAAGTCTTTCGCAGCTTTAGTTCAAAAGCATATCTCTGAAGATTACGTAAAGAAATTAAAGCTCTTTTTTTACAATTCGTCAAATATTTTAGTTTTACAATAACTAAAGTTGATTGTCCAGGGAACAATTTAAAGTGAGAGTGGCAGCTACTTAATAAAAACGAAAAAGAATTGAACAGTGACATTGACAAATTAAAAAAAAATATCCAAAATAAGGTCGCAAGCAGTATGACCAGATCATCACAAAAGGCGAAGCTAAATTGGTTTTGAAAAAAGGTTGGAAAAAGTGTTACCCTATGAGAAATGAAGTTACAAAGATATATTCAGCCCTTAAAAGCTCTTTGCCGAGTTGATAAGTTCCGCGAAGCTAATTTTATATTTTTTTTACATTTTTAAATTATGCCTATAAAAACACAAAATTATTTCTTTCAGGTTAATAACGGCTACATTACTTTAAGGTATTCAGAATGGAATAGAAATATGATTGTTTTCTAAAGCAGAATGCACTGGTAATACGCCAACAAATCAGTTGTTTCAAAAATACAGTTTAAAGTATATAAAATAATTCTACAATTTTTTTAAAACCTAAGAAAAAACTAAGAAAGTGTGTTCTCAAAGAAATTGTACTTATTGTATTATTTCAACGGTTAACACTATTTTTTGAAATAATAAGTATTTTTAGTGTGGAAACAATTTTTGTAAGTTTGAATATTTTAAGTAAAAAAAGCCACGAAGTCAGATCAAAAATTCTGAGGCTATGGCTTTAAATTAAATGCTAAATCTAGCTTCAAAAAACTAACCTGGTCATACTGGTCGCAACGCTTGTTTATGACACTGTACAACATTATCAGTTTTTTTCTGGGGAATTGATGATAATAAGTTTTTCTGAAGGTCTGGATTGTATATAGGCAGTCGATTGGGCAATTGATGCAACCAAGTCTAAAAGACTGGGCTATATATAGGAAATTAACTTCTCAGTTCTTCCAGGTTGTCGATTTCAAGCGTTTTTTTCTCAATTTGACTTTGGTGATCGCAAAGCAGTATTTAAAACTATTAAAAGTAATTTTTAGCGCAAATATTTATAACATTAAAAGGCTTTTGTAGGGGTTTTGGGTTCCGAGGAATCTGAATTTACAATTTATTTTTGCCAAAAACGGCCGCTATGATGCATAAAACATGGAAGGACCACGAAGGAAAAGTTCAAACAATGTTTCTTCCTGTTTGCGCCAAAGCGCCAAAAAGCACCCAGCTGCCCTTTTTAGTAAAAAAAAAATATAATGCATATTCTGATTCCTCTGACCTCAAAGCCCGAGAAAAGCCTTCTGATGTAAAAAATATTTGCATTAAAAGTTACTTTTGATTATGTTAAATGCTGCTCTGCGATCATAAACTTCAGAAAAAAAAACTGAGAAATTACTTTCCTATATATAATACAGACTTTCAGAAAAACTCGGTTTCATCAATTCCCCAACCGACTGCTGAACAGTGTCTCATTATAATGACAAGTGTACCAAGTCAGAGAGACCAATGTCGAATTTCCACTAGGCATCGAAATTACAAAAAAATGTATGCCATTTAAAAATGTCATGTGGAAATGAACATAATGGTTACTTTTTTTAACGTAATGCCACCAATCTTTGTCATTACAGTTTTTGCCATTTAAAGGGATTCGCAGATCATTATCGGCATTCATGTGGGTATGGAGGGGACTGATTATTTATTGCTCCTAGGAGGGATCCCTGTCCCTGTTTTTTGCTTCTCTCAAAGCTTTTCTACAGGCTTTCCGCAACGCGTTTAGCTAACCAGACCACCACTGGGGCACTTTGGATCGCTTTACTTTGACGACCTATGTATGTATGTGGAGTATCAGATATAAATCTAGCATGCTAGAACGAGATATATCAGAAATTGTATATGGTTTAACAAGGGGTAATGACACTTCAAGTCAATGGGCGTCATGCATAAAAAACCTCAAGCTCAAGAATTTGTACTGAAAATCGAGTTGGAGCTTAAACTCACTTTTTATGCATGAGGCCCATTGTCTCACTATCCAGTATAATGTACATACATACTCTAAGGTTTGCTGAATACTTTTCAAACAAGTTAGATCACGAATTCCCAACCGCGTTCTCTAAGGTACACACAATTAACTGAAAAAGTGTGTACTCGTATGTATGTATGTATGTAGTATTTCGAGTAATTTAGTGTAAATTACTTGCGTGTAACAATCGCGCTGACATGCTTATGTAAATATACGCGTGCCAACAAAAGAATCAGGTGCATTGCATAAATGTCCTTTCATACAACGTTTACTGAACGTATTGTTGAGCAAACAATACCCCATACGAGCATATTTCAATTAGTCTCCCGCACACGGCTGATGTTCCGCTCGCTGCTCTCAAAATGATAATGAGTGACTGACTACTCAAAAAACAAACAAAAGCGCTAATGTGCGTCAGTTTAAGGCGAAATTGAATATCCACGCTCTTCGTATATTTCCCAGTCGCCATAGATTACTATGCAAACGCAAGTGTGACGCAGATGGGAATTTTATAACGATTGTAAAATTTAATTTTATCCAAGGATTACGAGCAGTAGTTTAATACTGGGAGAAAAGATTTTGCGGGGTATTAAAAAATTAATTAACAATTTGGTTTTAAATTACTTTTAAAGTTAGCAAATAAATAATAAATTTTTTTAATTGATTAAATTTTCGACAAAAACCGTATTGTGGTTTGTGGCGCTAAAATTTTTCTTTAAATACAATAGTAGCAGCAACCAAGAAAGTCGATCAAAAACTGCTTTTTTCCAAAAACAATATAAGTGTAAAAAGCTATATTTGCCTTGAATCCTGCATAACTTAACAACATATGAGTTGATGACTCATTGTCCATACTCACTGATTAGTTTTAAGAGAAAATGTGCGGATGCACTAAACTAGCGGTATAAAACGTAAAAATCATAGTCACGCGAATAGCGTTAAAATGTCATGGCTTGCTTCTTAATATAATAGATAATTGTAACAAATTTTTTGTTTTTTGATCTCTTTTGCTAATAAAACAATACTAAGCTTATAAATAAGTCGACAAGTCGATGCAAGTCTGCCGTAGCAGAGAAACGTTTCTTTTTGCGATTTCGATTACCTATTAAAAGTGTAACGGTGCGTCTATTGCAATTTTTTCCCCCTGAAGAAAAGTTATTGCTGGTACTTAAAAATTATTTTATAATTTCTAAAATTTAATAAATAAATTTTATTTAGCTCTGTAAGTTCAACGTGAAAAGTTGGACTTGAAATTATTTTATCTTAATATTTAAATGGGTGTTGAAGCCAAAAGCCTTCAATAGTTGGGAACCACTGGTAAGTGTTCTGCACCGCTGTTTGCTGCAAAGCTACACCGCTGCGGGAAAACTACCGGTGGGCTTCTTTCGAAGTTCAAGATTATTTAATGCGATGTTCGGTTTGAACTGCGGTTCTTTTTGATGACAGCAGCCAGACCGACAGCAGCATTGAGTCAGCGATCACTATTTAAGGTAATCCATTTGTATATTGTGAACATCCATTCCTACTTTGCTTATGTACATCGTGTTTGAGTAAGGCATATAACTTCGTATATGGGCTTGCAATACACCGTCTTACATACATATATACTTATTCTAATACAAGTGTTTATATTTCTTTCTTTCCTTGTGATACATCGTCGTGAGTTCGCACCGGCGTACGTTGGTTTTGCTTCTCAGCAAAACAATGGGAAAAAACTAAATAGTCGATTCGAAATTCATAAAATCTCTATCAGTGAAGTGTTGGCTTTAAGGCAAAATATAGTACTCTTTTTACGCGCTTTTCCAGAAACCCCAGGCTAACAAGTTTCGAGCGAATTTAATAATTATTTAAAAATTTTTTGCCATATTTAATCCGCCATATTGGATTTTTGAAACCTGAGTGAAGATTTGTAAACATTGGTGTACAAATCAATCCATGATGGACTTGGGCGAGCCTAAGATATATGGACCAAACATTGTCATCTTTCACACAGATTGTTTTTAGAGCATAATGAACCATATTTTGCTATTACCAATCAAAATTCTAAAAAAAAGTGGATTTTCGGCCCACGCTACCTTAAATGTAGCAAAAATTGCTCATATGATGTTCATTTTACCGCAAATTTAGTTACTCCCTAGCATTGCATCATAAGTAATGTTTTGTGTCTGCCACTTACCTGCAAAGAGAAGAAAAACAGTAATTAGATTTTTCGATGTTGATTTCTATACAAATAAATAAATGTTGGAAATTTTATATAGAGGGCTTGTATTCAATAGAACCTATCTGCAATTTTCACAAAACTAGTACATTCTCATGTTAGAACCCATCTGGGGCATAAATGCCATCACTGATGTTAATTTTAACTTTTCAAATTCTTTTAACAAGCGATATACAAGATCAGCATTAACATCATCGACGACAGTTAAGTCTTAGGTGTTTTTTTTATATCAGAATCTCATTTTTATGAAAACTACTTTTTAAATATTATTTGTGTTTTATTTAAATATTATGCTTTACTTTATTTAAGTTTCTTTTATTTTACTTTGTTTTGTTTTATTTTAGTTTAGTTTATTTTATTTTATTTACTTTTTTTCTGGTGGTGTGATTTAGTGGTTAGCAAGGCCTGGTCAAAGCAACATCGCAAAAAAATTTAGAAAAAAGGCTTTTTCTTAACAGCGGTCGCCGCTCGGCAGGCAATAGCAAACCTCCGAATGTATTTCTGCCATGAAAAACAGCTTCTCAAAAAAATACAATCGCCGTTCGGAGTCGGCGTAAAACTGTTGTTTGGGAGGGCCCTTTGTGTGATAACATTCGAAGGAGAAGCTCGGCCAAACACTAACATATTGTATAAGCGCTAATCTATTATTATTATTAATTTATTTTTTTTTTATTCAATTTTATTTTATTTTTTTTACTTTATTTTTCTTAACATTATTTTATTTTGTTTATTTTATTTCATGTCATTTTTTTTACTTTATCTTTTTTTCATGTTATTTTTTTACTTTAATTTAATTTCATTTCATTTCATTTCATTTAATTTCATTTCATTTCATTTCATTTCATTTCATTTCATTTATTTCGTTTTATTTTATTTTATTTTATTTTATTTTATTTTATTTTATTTTATTTTATTTTATTTTATTTTATTTTATTTTATTTTATTATTTTATTTTATTTTATTTTATTTTATTTTATTTTATTTTATTTTT
>NW_023458565.1:1627-6618 GCF_013731165.1 Rhagoletis pomonella | reverse complement strand
ATAAAATAAAATAAAATAAAATAAAATAAAATAAAATAAAATAAAATTAAATTAAATTAAATTAAATGGAGCGTGCACTGCTAACCACTACACCACACCAAAAGAAAAAAGTAAATAAAATAAAATAAACTAAACTAAAATAAAAAAAAAAAAACAAAATAAAATAGACGAAACTTAAATAAAGTTAAACATAATAGTTAAATAAATAAAATACAAATAATATTTAAAAGGTAATTTTCATAAAAATGAGATTCTGATTTAAAAAACACTTAAGACTTAACTGTCATCGATGATGTTAATGCTGACCCTGTATATCGCTTTTTAAAATAATGTGAAAAGGTAAAATTAACATCAGTGATGACATTTATGCCCCAGATGGTTTCTAACATGAGAATGTACTAGTTTTTGTGAGAATTGCAGATAGGTTGTATTGAATATGAAATGTGTGTGTCGATATGTACATACAAATTTTCAACATTTTTTTAATTGTATAGATACCAACATCGAAAAATCTAATTACTATTTTTCTTCTCTTTTCAGGTAAGTGGCAGATACAAAACATTACTTATGATGAAATGCTAGGAAGTAGCTAAATTTGCGGTAAAATGAACATCATATAAGCAATTTTTGCTACATTTACAGTAGCGTGGGCCGAAAATCCACTTTTATTTTAGAATTTTGATTGGTAATAGCAAAATATGGTTCATTATGCTCTAAAAACAATCTGTGCGAAAGATGACAATTTTTGGTCTATATATCTTAGGCTCGCCCAAGTCCATCATGGATTGATTTGTACACCAATGATTACAAATCTTCACTCAGGTTTCAAAAATCCAATATGGCGGATTAAATATGGCGAACAAATTTTTAAATATTTATTGAATTCGCTCGAAACTTGTTACTCTGTGGATCCTGGAAAGTGAAAATAATTGTATGGGTATCGCAAAAGCGCATAACAAGAGTACTATATTTTACCTTAAAGCCAACACTTCACAGAATAAAATTTTATGAATTTCGAATCGACTATTTAGTTTTCTTTCCATTTAAATATTAAGATAAAATAAATTTCAGTCCAACTTTTCACGGTGAACTTACACAGCTAAAGTTTATTTATTAAATTTTAGAAATAATGAAATACTCTTTTAAGTACCAGCAATAACTTTTCTTCAGGGAAAAAAAATTTGCAATAGACGCACCGTTACACATTTAATAGGTAATCGAAGTCGCAAAAAAAAAACGTTTCTCTGCTACGGCAGACTTGCATTGACTTGTCAACTCATAAGCTTAGTATTGTTTTATTAGCAAAAGAGATCAAAAACCAAAAAATTAGTTCCAATTATCTATTGTATTAAGAAGCAAGCCATGACTTTTTGACGCTATTCGCATGACTTTGATTTTTACATTTTGTACCGCTAGTTTAGTGAATCCGACCTGTGTGCAGCGTCTTCAGGCGTATGTAAATGTTCACTGCGCATTTTTCCTTAATACTATATAATAACTGAGTATGGACAATGAGTCATCAACGCAAATATAGCTTTTTACACTTATATTCTTTTTGGAACAAAAGCAGTTTTTGGTCGACTTTCTTGGTCGTCGCTACTATTGTAAAGAACAATTTTAGCGCCACCTAACCACAATACGGTTTTTGCCGAAAATTTAATCCAATTAAAAAAATTTATTTTTTATTTGCTAACTTTAAAAATAATTTGATGCCAAATAGTTAATTAATTTTTTAATACCCTGTTAAATCTTTTCTCCCAGCATTAAACTACTACTCTTAATCCTTGGATAAAATTAAATTTTACAATCGTTATAAAATTCCCATCTGCGTCACACTTGCGTTTGCATAGTAATCTATGGCGACTGGGAAATATACGAAGAGCGTAGATATTCAATTTCGCTTTAAACTGACGCACATTAGCGCTTTTGTTTGTTTTTTGAGTAGTCACTCATTATCATTTTGAGAGCAGCGAGCGGGACACCAGCCGTGTGCGGGAGACTAATAGAAATATGCTCGTATGGGGTATTGTTTGCTCAACAATGCGTTCAGGAAACGTTGTATGAAAGGACATTTATGCAATGCACCTGATTCTTTTGTTGGCACGGGTATTTACATAAGCATGTCAGCGCGATTGTTACACGCAAGTAATTTACACTAAATTACTCGAAATACTACGTACATACAGTCCCCAGAAAAGCCTTTTGATGTAAAAAATATTTGCCATAAAAATTACTTTTAATAGTTTTAAATGCTGCTCTGCGATCACCAAGGTCAAATTGAGAAAAAAAACGCTTACAAGCTGGGAGAACTGAGAAGTTAATTTCCTATATACAGCCCAGTCTGTCATACTTGGTTGCATCAATTCCCCAATCGACTGCCTATATACAATCCAGACCTTCAGAAAAACTTATTTTCATATATTCCCCAGAAAAAAAAACTGAAAATGTTCTACAGTGTTATAAACAAGCCTTGCTACCAGTGTGACCAGGTTAGACTTTTTGAAGCATTTAATTCCTCAGAATTTTTGATCTGAATTCGTGGCTTTTTTACTTAAAATATTCAAACTTACAAAAATAGTTTCCACACTAAAAATACTTATTATTTCTAAAACTACTGTTTACTGTTGATATAATACAATAAGTGCAATTTCTTTGAGAACACACCTTCTTAGCTTTTTCTTAGGTTTAACAAAAATGTAGTACTATTTTATATACTTTAAACTGTATTTTTGAAACAACTCATTTGTTGGCGTATTACCAGTGCACTCTGATATAGAAAACAATCATATTTCTATTCCATTCTGCATACCTTAAAGTAATGTATCCGTTATTAACCTGAAAGAAATAATTTTGTGTTTTTATAAGAATAATTTAAAAATTTATGAAAAAAAGCAGCTTCGCGGAACTTATCGACTCGGCAAAGAGCTTTTAAAGAATGCATATATCTTTTTAACTTCATTTCTTATAGGGTATCACTTTTTCTAACCTTTTTTCAAAGCCAATTTAGCTTCGCCTTTTGTGATGATCTGGTCACACTGCTTGCGGCCTTATTTTAGATATTTTTTTCGTTTGTCAATGTCACTGTTCAATTCTTTTTTCGTTTTAATTAACTAGCTACCACTCTCACTTTAAATAGTTCCCTGGACAATCAACTTTAGTTATTGTAAAACTAAAATATTTGACCAATTGTAAAAAAGAGCTTTAATTTCTTTCCGTAATCTTTACAGATATGCTTTAAACTAAAGCTGCGAAAGACTTTGTTGGCAAAATTTTGTTTTGCTTTGCTTCACCCTGTATGCGGTAAATTTAAGCCGCTTAGAATGAGTTTAGTTTGAAATTCATTTGTAAATATTATGCGAAACCAACAACAATATTATTGTAATGAGGTTTCCTAAAAGTTGAGCGGCCCCAAATAGTAAAACGTCGGCGCTTCATTTTTCGGGTTCAGTGAACGACGCCGCGGTGTTGGCGGGTAAACAACAAACAGCAAAAAATGCTAAACAGTTCAAAATTGCATATTAAAAAGTTTTTTAACTAAAGTAATCATAAAAGCAATATTTTCATTTTAGTTTAAACGCCAAAGTACTTTGCATTATTTTATTATTTTTTTTTATTATTACTGCGTGTTTTCAGCGCCGCCGCTTTTATTTGTTTATGAAAAAACGGCTACACAGCATTTTCTCATTTTTGATTTTTATGTGCCTTTTTTTTGCTTCGCTTTAAATTACTTTGATATTTGGCGTATTGTGCTTGCGCTTTTGCCCAAATCTTTCACAATTTTCACTCCGTTTTTTTTTTATGAGCACAAACCGCGACTGCTTTGCAAGCTTGGCATTTTTTTTGTGAAAAAACGCTGTGGTCGCAGGCGGGGGCGCCCATCGCCTACATGTTAATATCTTGCCATTGTAAATTGCGAAAAGTTTATAAATTACCAGCGTCGAGTTGAAGCTGCGGAAAAACGTTGAATTGACGATCGCTCGCCTCCGCCCACAACTTTGTGAACTCAGTTAGAGTTCACTTGAAAGTTCAGCTTTGCGGACTTCGAAAAGTAATCTTCTGTGTGTTTTAAAGGCGCTTAGATTGAGAATTTGGCGCTGCTCGGTTTGTGGTTTTATTAAGCTTTATAGAGAAGGCATCCACTTAAAAAACCAAAACGTTGCAACATTAATAAAAGACAAAATGTTTTGAAATAGCTGTCAATGTGATGGGTATGCATTTGTTATCAGCTTTTAACTAAAAATATTTTACTTGACTCCTTGATGGAATCAATTAGGGTTGCCACGTAGTGATCAATGTGATTTTATTAATATGCACTAGTTATGCGTAATATTTATGAATTCGTCTTCTTACTCGCGTGGAATAAATATCATTGTTCAGTAGCCTTCGCAGAGCTAAAATAACCTACCGTAACTTAATATTTGTTATAGGCGGGCAGGTCCTTAGGCTTACAAGAAATAAGTGCTGATATATGTATACAGGACCTCATGGAAAAAAATAAGCAATTGGGTTTTCTTAAAATTTAAGACGCTTTACTCTATATATTCAAATAAATTTTAATAAAAGGTCTGAAATTTTAAGAAAAAGCATTAGCTTATTGAAGTGAAACTTCTTTAGCGGCGGTTGCTTGGTTGGGAGTAAAATGGCAAATTCAACATAAATTGCACATGGAAATGGTGCAGCGGAAATAGTGCAACGGAAATGGTTGGGGCTGAAACAAAAATTTGCTAATAAAAGGTTAAAGGATAACACTTAGAAAAATACCAATACAAGAATGAATGTAAAAGGCAAAGGTAAAAATAAAAACGAAAATAAAGCTTCGTAAAGATAAAGGCAAAAATGAAGACCAAGGTAAATTTAAACACTTTACTTATATAAGGGCAAAGGCGAAGGGGAATACGTAGATGAAGAAAATGATAAACATAAAAGTAAAGACAAAGAGGAGGATGAGGATACTGATAAATGTAAAGGCGAAGGTAGGGGAAGAAACTCTA
>NW_023458565.1:0-1527 GCF_013731165.1 Rhagoletis pomonella | reverse complement strand
ACTGATAAATGTAAAGGCGAAGGTAGGGGAAGAAACTCTAAAATAAAGGTAATTAAAGAGGAAAGGATAGAGAGAGACACAATCTGGGAACTATTTTGGCATTTTAGAGATTCTCGAGACTTATCGATAAAATAGCCGATATTTTTATCGATTTTTTTGTCGAAATTTTTATCGATATTGTTATGAATTTTTCTATCGATATTTTCGTAACTTATCGACATAATAATCGATATTGTTATCAATTTTGTGTCCGATATTTTTATCGATTTGTTATCGATTTGGTTATCGATACTTATCGATTTTGTGATCTGTTTTTTTATCGATATCTATCAATTTTGTTATCGATAGTTATCAATATTGTTATCGATATTTATCAATTTTGTTATCGATATTTATCAATTTTGTTATCGATATTTATCGATTTAGGTATCTATATGTATCGATTATGTTATCGATATTGTTATCGATATTTATCGATATTGCTATAGATATTTATCGATTTTTTATCGATATTTAACGATTTTGGTATCGATATTTATCGATTTTGTTATGGATTTATTTATCGTCATTTATCGATACTGTTATCGATATTTATAAATTTTTTTTTTGTCGATTTTTGATCGATTTTATTAACGATTTTGTTATGGATATTTTTAACGAGCCTCTAATAGATTTTGCTACCAATATTATTATCGATTTTGCTATCAAAATTTTTATCGCATTTTTCATCGATTTTGTTATCCATGTTTTAATCGGTTTTGTTATCGATATTTTACTGGACGTTACTATCGGTTTTGTTATCGATGTAGTATAAAGATAAACAGGAAGATAAAGGAAAACAGAATATCATAAATGCAATTCGAACGAACTGGAGTAGAGGTAGGGATCTAGATAGAAAAAAGGAACAGTCCAGCGCCTTCGTCTTGGTCTGCAGGCTGTATCGGAGATACAGCCGCTAAATTTAAACGTAGAATACGTGGTATGGTTAAGAGCATATCAAAGTCAAAAACGAAAGCACACACAAGAAAAAAATATCGATAACAACAGCGCTAATAATATGGATAGCAAATTCGATAAAAATATCGATAAAAAATCGATAAAAATATCGATATCAAAATCGATAATAATATCGATAACAAAATCGATAAAAATATCGATAACAAAATCGATAATTTAATCGATTACAAAATCTGTCAAAAAGTCGACTACAAAATCGATAACAAAGTCGATTAGAAAATCGATTACAAAGTTGATAACAAAATCGATAACAAAATCGATAAAAATATCGACATCTAAAGCGATAACATCGGTAGCAAAATCGATAAAAATATCGATAATGAAACCGATAGAAATATCGATAACGAAACCGATAACAATATCGATAGCAAAATCGATTAAAAATATCGGTAACAAAACCGAAAAAATATTGATGACAAAATCGATAAAAATATCGACAACAAAATCGATAGCAAAATCGATAATAAAATCGATAGTAAAATCGATAACAACGTCGATAACAAAATCAAT
>NW_023458564.1:38245425-38247956 GCF_013731165.1 Rhagoletis pomonella | reverse complement strand
ATTGCCTCGTACGAAATATGCATTCATTTAATTTCATTGCACAGTTTAACCAAAGCTTCTGAAGTTCAATTAAGCTTGCCAATTTTCGAGTTTGTTGTAATAAAATTAAGCTGACAAGCGTTACTGAAATGCTGCCGGAATAGTTGAATGACTTGCTGAATAGCCGACTGAGTGGTGGGCTGAGTGACGTGTAACGTAATGCTTGCATTTTTGCATGCATAGTTGAATGGATGGACAGCAACAATGCTTTATTGTGTATTTTAGACTTTCATTGCAATCTTAATCTGTAAATGGTAAATGTGCATCGGAAACCATTAATGCGAAAATTCAAATTCATTGATGCGGTAATGTTCACTTAAACGAGAACCTGGCAGGAGATTTCGGTTTTTTTATCGTTGAGAAATTAAGTGTTGTGTTGAAAGGTAGTTTAGTTTAGGAAAAAATTTATTTGATATTGATAAATTCAATTTTTTTCTGGATCATATCGACGCATCTACCCATAACATCTTGCGAAAAAAACGACAAAATTTCAAAACACACGAGACAATCAAATAGTTACTCAGGAAACTATGGGCCAAATATAGTAAAACTGCACTTTTGGCTTTGTACACTGACGTCAGGATTTTTTAAAGGACTATGTCATTCAAAAAATATGATTGATTCCAAAAATTATTTAATAAAAATCCGTGTAATATATAACACCAATATGGGCACCAAATGAAAGAGAAAATTCTGTAGAATTTAAAAGTTTTAGAGTTTTATTGGTTTACAAGGTTGAAGTGATACTGGAAATGCGCTTCTAATTAATTTTATTTTTCCAAGTTAATAAAGTTAGGAGAAAGAAATTCAAGTATGTGGTCGTGTGTATATTAGTCATTAACATATAATTTTTTTTTTTACATAAAAATTGCAAATTTACAAGGATATTCAAGGAAAGAATTTTAAAATGACAGTTTCCATACCCATTCGAACGTATGCATCAAAAAAATTTAATATTTTTTAATTCTACAGAATTTTCTCTTTTATTTGACACCCACATTGTTATTATAGACTGCAGTGAATTTTTAAAACGATTTTTTTAATTAATCCTGTTTTGAAATATCAAAGTCCTTAAAAAAACTCTCCTTCCAATAAATTTTGCAAAATCAGGCTAAATTAAGCTGTACGTGCAGGATCCCTTCGTTGATTAGTTTCATCTAATTTGCCACCTGTAAAAAATATTTTGTTGCACAGTTGGAGAATAAAAAATAATAATTAAAAACGATGAATTTTTTTAGTTCATAAGGACGCATTGGTACTGAAAATGTCATTTCAAAATTTTATCCTTGAGTATCCTTGAAATTTACATTATTAAATTTTGAAAAAATTATCGTCCACATTTTTGAATTTTGTCCTTCTAACTTTTTTAGATTAGAAAAATTAAAAAAATTCAAAGGCCATGTTCAATAACTATTCGTCCTTGCGAACGAAAAAAAGCATTGTTTTCATTCTACAGAATTTTCTTCTTCATTTGCTACCCATATAGTGATTCTACATTACACTGAATTTTTTAAATAATTTTTTGAATTAATCACATCTTTGAAATTTCAATGTCTTTTTAAAAATTCCTGGTGTCAGAGAGAAAAACCAAAAATGCGGTTTTACTATATCTCACCTTTTTTGCGTGAGAATGTTGATTGTTTCGTGTGATTTGAATTTTTTTATTTTTTTGTCGCACGGTGTTTATTATGTTGCGATATCTTTATCATCAATATTACCGTTAAAATTTGCATCGATAATTTATAAAAATATATTTATCGTGTATATTCTCGTAATAAGACATTAAAACTGAACTCTTTATTTACTTAAAATAATAATCGGCCTACATTTATTACACATTTTTCATTAAGACAGTACCATAAATAAATAATTATTGTATCTTGTATGAAGCCGCTTTTAGCTGCAACACAAATACATATGTATGTATGTATGTATGTATATAAATATCGGCATTGCCTGCCACGTTAAATGAACACGTAAGCCTTCTTCAGGCAAAATATCGCCGCACTGTATGAGTCACCTTGCATTCCAATTAACTTTATCGGCGAAAATCCCGATTATTTATTTTTTTGTTGTTTGTTTAAATAGCAGTTGAAGCAGGAAGATGATGCAAAAGAGAAACGGCAATCGACCTTGAAAATGTAAAACACTCTCGCCAACAACGCAGCAGTCCTCACATTCTGCGAGTGCACAGTCAGCTTAATCATGGTAAATCATACGAACAACATCCACTTTTTATTAATTCTGCAGCTGTCACGCATGTGCATTTCTGTACATATGTATTTACTTTTGTTTGTTATTGCTATAGTTGTAAGCAATTAAATCGATGTCCTTTGGAGTGCAATCAACTTTACATAAATCTTCCGTTCAGTTCTTGCAACATGTGCCGCCTGTCGACTCATCGCTTTTGCTTTTGCAACAACTAAATACATGCACGCATGTACATACATACGTAGTGTTGTTGTTTACATCCCAGGCTTGCACTTCCGTTG
>NW_023458564.1:38242812-38245325 GCF_013731165.1 Rhagoletis pomonella | reverse complement strand
CAACGGAAGTGCAAGCCTGGGATGTAAACAACAACACTACGTATGTACATGCGAGCATGTATTTAGTTGTTGCAAAAGCAAAAGCGATGAGTCGACAGGCGGCACATGTTGCAAGAACTGAACGGAAGATTTATGTAAAGTTGATTGCACTCGAAAGGACATCGATTTAATTGCTTACAACTATAGCAATAACAAACAAAAATAAATAAGTAAATATATATGAAATGCACATGCAAGACAGCTGCAGAATTAATAAAAAGTGGATGTTGTTCGTATGATTTACCATGATTAAGCTGACTGTGCACTCGTAGAATGTGAGGACTGCTGCGTTGTTGGCGAGAGTGTTTTACATTTTCAAGGTCGATTGCCGTTTCTCTTTTGCATCATCTTCCTGCTTCAACTGCTATTTAAACAAACAAAAAAAAAACAAATAATAATCGGGATTTTTGCCGATAAAGTTAATTGGAATGCAAGGTGACTCATACAGTGCGGCGATATTTTGCCTGAAGAAGGCTTACGTGTTTATTTTAACGTGGCAGGCAATGCCGATATTTATATATAGATATGTATGTATGTACATATTTGTGTTGCAGCTAAAAGCGGCTTCGTACAAGACACAATAATTATTTATTTATGGCACTGTCTTAATGAAAAATGTGTAATAAATGTAGGCCGATTATTATTTTAAGTAAATAAAGAGTTCTCTATTAATTTCTTATTACGAGAATATACACGATAAATATATTTTTATAAATTATCGATGCAAATTTTAATGGTAATATTGATAATGAAATCGATAATGATATCGCAACATAAGAACACTTCCATAAAACAGAAAAAATAAAAAAATTCAAATCACACGAAACAATCAATATTCTCACGCAAAAAAAGGTGAGATATAGTAAAACCGCATCTTTGGTTTTTCTCTCTGACACCAGGAATTTTTAAAAAGACTTTGAAATTTCAAAGATGTGATAAATTAAAAAAATTATTTAAAAAATTCAGTGTAATGTAGAATCACAATATGGGTAGCAAATGAAGAAGAAAATTCTGTAGAATGAAAACAATGTTGTTTTTTCGTTCGCAAGGACGAATAGTTATTGAACATGCCCTTTGAATTTTTTTAATTTTTCTAATCTAAAAAAGCTAGAAGGACAAAATTCAAAAATGTGGACGATAATTTTTTCAAAATTTAATAATGTAAATTTCAAGGATACTCAAGGATAAAATTTTGAAATGACATTTTTAGTACCAATGCGTCCTTATGAACTAAAGAAATTCATCGTTTTTACTTAATTATGTTGTTTACAGTTAGCAAATTAGATGAAATTAATCAACGAAGCGGTCCTGGACGTACAGCTTAATTTAGCCTGATTTTGCAAAATTTATTGGAAGGAGAGTTTTTTTGTAAGGACTTTGAAATTTAAAAACATGGTTAATTAAAAAAATCGTTAAAAAAATTCAGTGCAGTCTATAATAACAATGTGGGTGTCAAATAAAAGAGAAAATTCTGTAAAATTAAAAAATATTAAATTTTTTTGATGCATACGTTCAAATGGGTATGGAAACTGTTCTTTAAAAATTTTTTCCTTGAATATCCTTGAAAAGTTGCAATATTTATTAAAAAAAAATATATGTTAATAACTAATATACACACGACCACGGCCTTGATTTTCTTTCTCTTAACTTTATTCGCTTGAAAAAATAAAATTAATTAAAAGCGCGTTTTCAGTACAACTTCGCTCTTGTAAACCAAAAAACTTTAATGTTTTTAAATTCTACAGAATTTTCTCTTTCATTTGGTGCCAATATTGTTATTCTGCATTACACGGATTTTTGAAAATAATTTTTTGAATCAATCATATTTTTGAAATGCCATAGTCCTTTAAAAAATCCTGACCTCAGTGTAAAAATCGAAAAGTGCAGTTTTACTATATTTGGCCCATAGTTTCGTGAGTAACTATTTGATTGTCTCGTGTGTTTTGAAGGTTTTTGTTTTTGTCGAAAGGTGTTATGGGTAGATGCGTCGATATGATCCAGAAAAAAGTTAAATTTACCAAATTTCGAATACATTTTTTCCTAAACTAAACTACCTTTCAACACAACACTTAATTTCTCAACAATAAAAACAGAAATCTCCTGCCACGTTCTCGTTTAAGTGAACATTACCGCATCAATGAATTTGAATTTTCGCATTAATGGTTTCCGATGCACATTTACCATTTACAGATTAAGATTGCAATGAAAGTCTAAAATACACAATAAGGCATTGTTGCTGTCCATCCATTCAACTATGCATGCAAAAATGCAAGCATTACGTTACACGTCACTCAGCCCACCACTCAGTCGGCTATTCAGCAAGTCATTCAACTATTCCGGCAGCATTTCAGTAACGCTTGTCAGCTTAATTTTATTACAACAAACTCGAAAATTGGCAAGCTTAATTGAACTTCAGAAGCTTTGGTTAAACTGTGCAATGAAATTAAATGAATGCATATTTCGTACGAGGCAAT
>NW_023458564.1:38242590-38242712 GCF_013731165.1 Rhagoletis pomonella | reverse complement strand
AGAGTAGCTCGTTATCTAACAAAAACCATGTAGAAGTATTCTGAGTATGCAGCTTTGAACATTTGTATAAATGTTCTACAAAGTTTGAAATTTTGATCTACATCTGATATTTTCATAAAAAA
>NW_023458564.1:38239072-38242580 GCF_013731165.1 Rhagoletis pomonella | reverse complement strand
TTTTTTTTTTTTGATATTAAATCATACTCGACGACATATGCATGCATTTAATTGTTTATAGCTTCTGAGTAACGGTAATGCCTTGTGGTGTATTTTAAATGACTAAGAATGCTTTTAACATATCAATGTTAAATTAAATAAATTCGTCTTGAACTTCAAAGTTAAAAATTAAAAAAAAGCTGCATTTGAGTACAAGGCTTCGAATATCTTTTTCCATTTTTCACTTCGCTTGAAATAGCTGACATTATAAAAACAGTAATCTTAATCTTATTCTTAATCTTAAATTTACTCTTAGTCTTAATCATAATCTTAATCTGAAGTTTAGACTTAATCTTAATCTTCATCTTGATCTTAAACTTAGACTAAATCCGCATATTAATCTTAGTCTTAAACTCAAACTTAATCTTAATCATAATCTGAATCTTAATCATAATCTTAAATTTAATCCTAATCTTAATCTTAATCTAAGAATTAATCTTAACCTTAACCATAATATTATTATTTATCTTACTCTATTAGTCTTAATCCCCAACTTAATCTTTATCTTAATCTTGATCGTAAACTTAATTTTAATCTTCATCTTAGTGCTAATCTCAAACTTAATCTTAATCTCAATCTTAATCGTAATCTCAATTTGAATATTAACCTTAATCTCAACCTCAATATGGATATTAACCTTAGTCTCAATCTTAATCTTAATCGTACCCAACCACGACCGCCATCCCATCCCCCGCCGCTTTTTCGTCTTATTGGAGTGGAGGTCTGTCATCGTGGGTCTCTGTCGCTTGTACAAGGAGCTGATCTATACAAAATCCGAATTGAACTGATTTCCTGCCCCGATGAGAGGTCGATCGGCCAGCCTGTAAAAGGTAGTCATCTCCGCTCTCGGGGAAATGTGGACCGGCACTGAACACATTGCATAGCGACGAGATCACTTGCAAGCCGCAAACTAGAGCTTCGACCAGAGATCGAACCTTGCTCCACCGAGTAGAAGTACGCACTGCTAACCACTCGGCTACTTATCCAAATAAAGTGACGTAAATGCTGTCATAAGTTCTGAACTTAGCTTCAGATTATTAGTACCAGTTCAAAATTATGTAAATGAATGCTTAAATTTTGCTTTAAAGTAGAAATAAGGGAGTTTATAATAATAGTGTAACTACATAATTTCGGTTACAAGCGTTAACGCTCTCATTAAGTTCGTGGTAAACGTGCCTACTAGGCTTAGTTCGATAGCCGTTTGTTAATAGTTTTTTTTGCGGTTTGTATTAAATAATTATTTTCCTGTATTTGGAAAAATAATTACAATTTAATGCGATTTTAATTAATAACTTCACATAATTTTAAAACGAATCAGATCGCATTAAGTCACACAAATTTCATAATTCTTAAGTTTATGTCAAGTGACATAAATATCAAAGATTGTAAATATTTGGCAAGGTGAAAAGAATACAGAAAAGAGGTTTTGATTTAGTATAGCAATTAATTTAACTTATTTTGCACAAAAACATCAAAACGCACGAAGCTAATAATAATGCAAAAAAAATATTAATGCTTAATTCAAGTGGGCGCAACAAATTCAATGCCAAAAGAAACATATTTCTATGATTGATAAGTACGTATTAGCCGTGATTCCCTTATTAATTTTATTTGATGGACTACAAACATGGATTTATTATTAAAGCAAAAAAAAAATTACCAATTTTTTTTAGAAACATCCGCAGTCATAAGAAATAACTTAGTAAAAGAAATCCAAAGACGTTAAATCGAAGATGGCCAATCGACTTTGCCGGATCTTGAATTACGTTGGTAATTTTTTATGCAAAAAGCCACAACTGTCCCCCACACTCTCCCATTTCTTAAATTTCAGACCAGAAAATGTCACTGAACATGGCGGCATATCACTGAGAATTGCCGGTTATGGCGCCCCGCGTCGCCTCCTTTGTCGGCTGCGAAGAAGTGCGGCCCGAGGACGGTGCATACCAAACATACACCATTTGCGGGTACACTGAAGAAGATTTCCGTCAGAATGCTCAAAACTGCAGCCACGACACAACACAATTTAAAATTTTTAAAGGTTTTTGTATGATAGTGGCATTTGACAAATATCAACCGGCAAAACTTTATCTTTTCAAGCACGAAATGGGCAACCTCATAGTTTTTTTTTTGATACAGTGCATACTGTGCAAGCTAACTTTTTAAAATATTTTTGACTTGAAGAGGGTACATATCTGGTACTGTTCCAACCATGTCCATTAAGTAGCAATTGATTGCCATGCACAGAGAGAAAAATGCTTTATACAGAAAATAACCGTGGCTTCATGCGCTGATCTTGAACATAATTTACTTTATTACGCATACCTTTCCTTTGATGATGAGTTTCAGTAGTTTTATTCTGAAAATCTTTGCTTAAATCCGATACATCGTCCGGAGCAGACAAAGAAAATTATCTCGTCATCTTCAGACCCGAAAGCTGTAATGAGAGTGACGATCATTTTGACATTTAAGTAGGGATACGTCGATTTATGGCTTGGGAAATTAGACGCACCCAAAACAAGCCGGTATGGTCCTCATCATATCTGAGTGTATCCAAAGGAAAGGATGCAGAGACCCTGAGAAGGTCGAACGATTCCCAGAAGGAGAAATGGCAACTCCGAGTCTTTGAATCTTCTGAGGCAAGATGCAAATTCTTAGTACCCTGGTTACCTGACAGAATATTGCAAGTTAATCTACTACTAATGTAATGACATGCAGCTCTCTGGGGAAATGAACTTCACGTTTTATAGCCAGCCTGGCGGAGCAAACCTCGGATGCAGAATTCCACGCAGTTGGGGAAACTTTTGATCGGGATTGGCCAAAACGATTGTTTTTGCGGCCGTTTTAAGTATTGCACGACTTCCGCTGTTTACACCAAGTATCCTCTGAGTAGTAACCGAACACGCGATCGGAAGCGAATTAAATGTGAGAAGGAGAGCCCCCAAGGGGTTGTGCGCTGGGATTGGGATCCGCCTCGTCAAAACAAACTCAAATGAAAATTATGATAGAACCCCGATGACTAAAATCTGAGGGCATATATCTGCAATATCTGAACACTTAATGGGGGAGGTTTGTCTACTCGGCTGGCTGATGTCCTCGTGAAGTCAAAAGCAGATGTCATTGCCATCCCAGAAATGCAAAATTTGCTGGCCTTTGCGCGTTAGTGATGGTATGACTGGACAGAAAGACTCCAGCGCGGAAAGTATATAATGCGGGTCACGATGCTGGTAGCAGAAGAAGTGGAAGACCTCCACTGCGTTGGAAAGACCAGGTGGAGAAGGACGTGGCTTCTCTTGGCATTTCCAATTGGCGTCAGTTGGCACATAACAGAAAGTACTGCGTGCATTGTTGGACTCGGCTAGAATCACCAATTAAGAAGAAGGAGAACCGAAGCTTCAGCTTCAAGTCGCTATGGGCTATTGTCATTATATGTGACCTGGTCTACGAAAAGGGAGCTTACGTGCGAAAACTA
>NW_023458564.1:38234177-38236072 GCF_013731165.1 Rhagoletis pomonella | reverse complement strand
GTTTCTTCCCTATCTATATTTTCGCCACTGTATCTACACCTTATATTTTTTATGACATTTTAGGGTATTAGTATTATTTTTTATACTTTCACTAAATTCAAGTTTCATTAAAAAAAAATAATATAAAAAAAACTTTTTAATATACAACGCTTTTATAAATGGACTAAAAAGTAGAAAATAATATTTCTCAGTCCCATAGAATTTGTTTTGATAACTTTTGATTTTGAAATTTTAGCAAAAGTCATTATAAACAATCTATGAAATTGAAAATGAAAAACGTGGAGCGCATGCAATACAAAGCATTCGATTTAATTGACAATAGTCAAACTACATAACGTAGACCTAAAATTTCTACAGCGAAAGTAGAACTTTGAAATCGATTTTAAGCGGTCGTTATTCATATACCCACATACATACATACATATATTACTTTTCATATAAATTCAAGTGTATTACATGCGCCCCACGCTTTTCATTTTCAATTTCATAGATTGTTTATAATGACTTTTGCTAAAATTTCAAAATCAAAAGTTATCAAAACAAATTCTATGGGACTGAGAAGTATTATTTTCTACTTTTTAGTCCATTTATAAAAGCGTTGTATATTAAAACAGTTTTTTTTATATTATTGATTTTCTACTTTTTAGTCCTGTCTGAATAAAATTTTGCAATAGATATTAAAATAATTCAACGATATTAATAGAAAGGTGCTCACACATGCATTTACATATGTATGTACATACAAACGAGCACCAATTAATTTTATTTAAAGAAATGGCGTGTCGTCTATTTCCGCTGTAGCAAACGTAGTACATAGGGCGACATCTAGATGTCATCTACCTCGCCCTATTCACTACAGATGTCGCCCTATGCACTATGCTTTTTTATATGAACTTTTCAAAGCAAAGCTTTTATGGTGTCGGACACACAACATTGAAAGTTTCTGGATCCACAACATTGAAAGTTTCATGGACACACAACATTGCAAGTTGATAAAAGCGTTGTAAAAAGGTACGAGTTCATAGAAAATAAGGATGATGGCTATGTTTATGGCTCCCCTATATGTATTCTGCATTCTTTGTGATAGAAAAAGTGCTGCCACATTTGCACGAAAAATTATTTTTGTGCCAGAGTATAGGAAGACTCTTGTCAAATTAATAAAGAAAATACTGAAAAGCTGGATTTAAGCGGTACAAATATGAAAAATCGGCACACCTATGCGTCCCGACTTCTAAGAAATATTCAGCGTGACAATTTTCTCAAAATCGGCACTGTCCTGCCAAAATCGGCATGAACGGTCACCGTATCCATAGAATAAAAAATTAACTCGATTTTCGCAATCAGCGAGAGATTCTGTATATGAATTGGATAGTGGCGTCCGAATATTTTCCTGTAAACCAGTGTTATTTTTCAGTTTTTGTCTTTTTTTAGTGTTTTCTTTTGCCTATTTTGCCTTTTTTATAGGTTTTTAGGTCCTAAAAATCCGTTTCCTGTTTATCACATGCACATATCATTAATATAAAACCTAACTTTGGTAACGATAATATCGATAAATGTAGAGACATATGTATATCGGCAAAAGCAGAGAGGTATATCGATAACGCTATGGTAAAATATATCGTTTAATATATCAGCGATGATATGAATAAAAATGCCAACGCGATATTAAAATTTTTAAATATGTATGCAGATATCGAAATTTGTATACATATACTTACATATGTATATCGATAAAAAAGCTTTAGAGTGTATTCTCCCAAATCTACTCGCACCTAACTTGTTTGTTGCCTTCCTTTCTCACCCATTCTATTTTAAATTTTTCTTCTTTTATTTCTCTACTTTTTACTTTGCGATTGTATTAACTAAGCACCGTTATAAATCTGTCAACACATTCT
>NW_023458564.1:38201366-38234077 GCF_013731165.1 Rhagoletis pomonella | reverse complement strand
AAAAATCATGCTCGTACCTGACCGGTTGTCTGGAAATGGAAAGCATCAGTAATGCAAGTGTTTTAAATTTTTTTTATGCTTCCTGGCTGCGCTGAGACTTGCTCTCATTTTTATTATGTAGGTACGCATGTGGGTTAGTGAGTTGTGGATATTATTAAGTAATAAATATTAATAAGTGATTTCGAGAAATTCCGAAAAAAAATTTGAGCAATGACCCTAAAGCTTGCAAAGCTCTATCTGGTAAACTTGTAAGTCATTTATACATTTCCTAGAATGAATTTAATTCGTGGCATTTTCTGATATATGAGTGAATAACATTCTTTAAAGGTAATATTTGTTTAGTCAAAAGCCATT
The DNA here is from genome assembly GCF_013731165.1 of Rhagoletis pomonella. Classification (NCBI taxonomy): domain Eukaryota; kingdom Metazoa; phylum Arthropoda; class Insecta; order Diptera; family Tephritidae; genus Rhagoletis; species Rhagoletis pomonella. Next base: position 38,233,723 of record NW_023458564.1, on the reverse strand, counting down.
GTTCTTTCGGGGTTCGCTGAAATCCAAGTTTTTCTTCAGTGATGGTAGTCAGTAAGCGGTTTGTTTGAAGAGTGTTCCTAGGAACAGTTGTGAAAGTCGACGAGCGTAGAAGCCGGTCATGAATGATAGAATACAAGATTGCGCATTCCTGACGTCAAGATAGCAACGAATAGTGTAGATAAAGGAAAGAATAATTGAAGATGGAAGAGAGAAGTCTTAACTGTCAAACCATGGAGGTCGCCATATTTACATACATATAAACATCTCTGCATACATACAAACAGTTTGCTAAAATGACGTCACACGACCAGCTGATTCTGTCAAATTCGCCAAGAACAAAGTAGCGGTACTGCTGATTGCGCCACCTCTGTCTCCCTACATCGTGGAAGCCGGTTATATTGTCTCCCTTTTGCATGTCACATGGATCGGACGGATCAGGCCAACACTTTACAACGCAATGTAGGACAAGTAATCGAAGACGCTCAATACAATTTTCTTTTTCGTCTGCTCGCAGTTCGAAACCCAAACGGACGGCCTAAGCACAAAGGTGGGAAGGCCACTGAAGGTTGATAACCTTGTGAATATCACGCTCGAGTCAATCGAAAATCGTCCCATTTGTTGTCATAAGGAAAGCAATACAAGCAGAACGAACAACTCTGCAGATCTTGACAGAAGGGAAATTCCCCTCCGCCCGGTAACACCCAGAAGTTTTCCGTAAAAGGAGGCAAACGGTGCTGGGGGGCGGGGGGGGGGGGGGCTCTTAGTGCGGCGAGTCGAAAGGCAAGTCCTACACTTATCGACCTACAATGCCTAGATTCAACTATACAAAAACAAAACTTGTTTTTAGACCAGGATGCAGCCAAATAGCTTGTTGGACCTTCTTATGCTAAAACCTATTGCTATGTTTCCGAATTCGGTGAAGTTTATATAGACCAGTCCGTTCTCGGATGTTTTCTCGTAGTGGTTGAATTTTATGGGCTGTTTTCTCCAACTCAACTTAACTTAGTTTAGCCAATTTTTTAGACTTAGTCAAGAATAGGATGTGTAAAAAGTAGGCTAACTTTTGACTTAAGTCCAAAAAATGGCTAAACTAAGTTAAGTTGAGTTGAATAAACCAGCCTTATGGATTTTGGGACCAAAGATTCCTTTCTTAACCACCATTATATTGAAACCGCCAAGCAGCTCAGCTTAGCACATTTCATCTCATCTGAACTTATCTCAACTTATCTCATCGCATCTCATTCCACCCAACTAAATTCAATTCAGCTTGGACTATCCCAATCTCATCTCATATGATCTCGTTCAACTGATCTGGTAATAGCATCTCTATGTTATTTCGTATCATTTTATATTATCTTGTTTAACCAAATTTTGTATCATCCAATTGATCTCATCTCATCTCAACACGCATCTTCTTATCTAATCTTATCTATTCTATAATAATTCAAATTTCATCAGTGCCGCAACTTTGGAATCAAGAAAAGTGTGGCAAGGATTCTACATTATCCACCCAAGTTCCTGATTCTGCTTATGATGACACAACGCCTAAACCGGTTTGTCGTCAAAATAAATTTGACGCGCGATGACAGAAACATAAAATTAAATACATATTTATTAGAAAAAATCTGAACACAGTAGAAACAAATTTTCGTTGGGTGGGGCGTATACATAAATAAGTACTATTTGATTCTTCGTAAAAATTTCCGGGTAAAATTATTCATAGTATGACTATTTATAATTAACTAAATTTGTATAATTTTTCAATATTAACACTCGAAGATAAAGTGCTATTCATGTCTTTCAAATTTTTGCAAATAAATCGAGCCATAAACCATGTCTAATCGGCATGGTTTCATCATTATTCAACGAAAAGACTTGAAATATTCGTAAGTGTTGATTGTTTCAACACTCAAATTATAATGCCTAAAAATTTTAATTTTTCATTATAGCTACATAATCGTGCTTTATAAATGTAAATATTTATATGCTTATGTACATAACTAAATAGACATTAATTAATGCTACTTTAAACATACATATGTATGTATCGATATTTATACATACATACATATTTAGTAGTTAAGTCCGGCAGGCTGATAATCCACTAACCAGAATTTGGTGGCGCATGGCAGCTGTAGCAAAATTTCAGATACCAGTGGCACACGATATGCGCATGTTTGCTTCATTTCACATAATAAAAAAATAGAATTATGACATTTATAGTTAATAACTATGAAATATATGAGCAATTTACAACTTTTAAAGAACTTATTATAATAGTAAAAATGTTTTATGATAACTTAAAATTAAAGCAATCCGTTGTTAGTGAACGTCGCGCTATTCGCGTCAGTTTCAAAAGGAAAAGGAGAATAAACATAAAATCACGACATTAAATATTTGCTTATATCTGTAGATTTTTATGTCGCTTGTGGCCTTTGATTAAGTAGTTGATTTGAACGACATAAAATCATACTTTTTGCTATGCAAACACATGCGGTCTACGATCGAAATCGAATAAAAGTTTGCTAGTCCGTTTGTATGTATTTTCATACTCGACATGCGCCAGGATTGCTTGGCTAATTAGCTATGTAGATCATTTCATTGCTTGAAATGCCGCTCGCTCGTGCATAGCAGCATACCTTAGTTTGAAATATTTAAGCAAATCGCAAACTTTATCTCAAATATATTCTTAGTCTCTTTTCAAAAAAGCAATAGATACATATTCATAAATCTGCAAACCGGATATATTAATTTTTATTTTTTTTTTATATTAGATACTCGTAGATGTGATTGGTTTGACTCAAATCGATTCAAATGGGAAATTGACATTCTCAAGGTGGCATTGCGGGCGTGTTATTTCACCCATTTAACCAGTATTTAGCGGTGAATGTATAAAATTGAGGTATTTATTAGTTTTGTTCCTTTTGTTTCGTCTTTAAGGTGCCACGTCTACAAAAAATCGGATGGATGTGCACACTTTCGTGGGATTTGCATACAATTTGACGGCATTGTCTTGCCATAAAATAAGCTCATAAAAATCTATTTAACTTATAAAAGTAACTGATTTATTCTTATTTCGTTGAAACAATGCAATGAAAATGAAAGTAAATGCACGCAATAAATTTAAGCTAACGGTAAAGCGAAGAATGGCAGATGAAAGGAGAAATTTAACAAAGTGTACGAGTTAGGATGGCTTGCCAGTCTAAAGTTCTAAAATAAAGCTTTTGTATAATATATGTAAATACAAAAATGGGTTTTACTGACTGCAGTTTATTCGTTAGTACATAATATGTAGTAAGTACATATGTGCCTAAGTACAGGGTTTACCCAGAATAAATACATATACATACCTACATACATATATGTAGTGTTGCCACTACACTATACTTGAACTTGGGTTGCAATGGGGTATAGTGGAGTCTTTGTGTATGTACTTGAAGCTACTTTAATATACTCAATTCAAACAGCTGCACGCACAACACATGAGCGAGTTGCCATAACCAATCCGTGTGCAACCTTGAATCATGATAACAAGATAAAGTGAGGTGAGAGGCTGTCTGCCTTGGATTGAGGAATAAGAATGTATTCTATAAAAGTTGTCACAGGTTCTGGTTGTGCGGTGGGATTGCACACAAGAAAGAATACATGCAATGATTCATTTCTTAACCCTTTCGCTCCCGATGTTGCTTATAGGCAACATTGACATTTTGGTTTATAAATCTCGGCGTTTGAAATACTTTTTCTAAAGGATTGTTTTAAATGATACTTTGGAATGTTGTGAACACAAAAAGCTGAAATGTATGCCATAATCATGGAACTATGTAATTAGTTTTTGACGTCTTTTCGTCTAACTACTTGTGCGCAATATAAATGTTGCGCCGTCGTCTTGGTCTGCAGGCTGACCGGAGATACAGCCGCTAAATTTAAACGTAGAATACGTGGTATGGTTAAGAGCACATCCAAGCCAAAAATAATATCGATAGCAAAATCGATAACAAAATAGATAACAAAATCGATAAAAAAAATCGATAGCAAAATCGATAAAAATACCGATAACAAAATCGACAATAATATCGATAGCAAAATCGATAACAAAATCGATAAAAATATCGATAACAAAATCGACGTGTTTTCTGTTGATCGCAGAGAAAAAGGCATCCTCTATGCTAGAAAGAGCAGGTGGAAAAAGATTTGTCTTCACTTGGCATGTCCAACTGGCTTTAGTACAAAGAAACGACCGGTGTGCCGCGCCAAAATCTTCGAGGCGGTTACAGTGCCATTCAAGAATAAGAAAAACGTGTATAGGCCTACACAGACATAAACTTACACTAAGAAAGCTATTATATATATATGTATATGTATAAACTTTATAACTATAAAACTATTCCATTTTTTGCGTGCGTCATTTAGTCCATTTCATTCGCAATTCAAATTTAGATCATAATTTAAAATAACTATTTTCAACTTGAAACCGAAAACATTGGCGTTAGATCATTTGCATGAAATTATGGCATGAATATGAATACATATTTATCATAACATACTTTGTTATACAAAAATACTTGCAGAATTTGCAACCGGTCTGCTGAAATATAAAGAATTTTTAATTACTTTTATATTCTTCAACAAATTTAATTTTGAGGAGTGTCTAAGCACTTGTGTAGAATGGTCGGCTCAGTAGAATGACAGGGAGCACATGAAAGACATTCTTGTTTTTGTTGGTGAATAAAATTATATTGTTTATTGCTATGAGGAGGCGGAGTTTTATTCAGCTGAAAGAAATAATCGAAATTAACAAACATTTCGCTCTTTGTACCAGTAATACTTATATTTCAGAACCTGGTTGCAAGAATGAGCCATGTAATTTCTAAGAAAAAATTTGCTTTCGTCGTCACTACTTTTTCACAGAAATGTAAAGGAGCGATCACTCTTTCGATCACGAATGAAGTTTTGGGATCATCATCTCCTTTATTGGCATCCATGCTGGGGCAATGAGGCAACGTCGAGAACTGTTCAGCACATAATTTAAGCATGTTCTGAGCGTCAGTTACCGTTTAGGAATTCTTATCCTTGCCGGAATTCGCCCCAAACTTTCAGATAGAATTTTTGGCCCAACTACCTGACAGCACTTATTTTAAGCTTGTAGAACTCATCGGGTCCTAAACAATCCGAAAATACATATCCTTTGATGGACTGTAATCCTAAACGGTCTAGCGAGGATTAAATTTCTGGATACCCTCGTCCAGGGTTACTTGAAACTGGTGTCTTGGTGGTCTGCAAACTGTGGACTGTGTGTAATTCGTAGCAAGATGGAACTCGCATTGTTCATACGCATCGGAAAACTTCTACATTGGATGTGCCAAAGTTCGATGGAGAGGTCTTTTACAAGAAACACTCTACCAACATCAAATTTAGGCTTCCACAACACTGAATTGTTTTCCAGGTAGAGGTAGCCGCCGTTAAGGCGTAGTAGTCGATTGGCTGCGCAATTATGAGACAAGCTAGGTAAATATCTTCTCTGAAAGCCAAGCGGACATCGCAGTCTAGGGCCAACTACCTGGAGAATAAGCTAGCCAGGAGAGGCACCTTCAAGTCGCTTTCAACAAAAAAGGTAGAGTGAGAGTGCCTTGATACCCTGTAGACTACTCTTGAGCAGATGCCAGCTCAATGAACGAGAACGGCAAAATCAGGACGTGTTAAGGTTAGGTTAGGTTAGGAGGGCGTGTATGGAATATTCCATACTTTCACTCGGAGACATAATTGTCCATTGTGAGTGCCCTCTTAAAATGAGTATTAGGGGGAGACACGTACCCATAACCGGGAAAGTAGCTAAGTACTTTCAAGTCATCATTATACTGAACCAATTACTAAGCCTAAGGAAGCCAAGGAGATCAAAGAGGCAGAATTGACTCTTCCTCTTCCTCATAACGGCAAATTCTGCAGAGAGTACTTGTTCGTGTTCGCCATCGTTGAAGCATTGGTGCCATAGCGCGGTATCCTGTGATAACACCGGTAAGGACTCTTACTGTAGATCTGTTGATACGTTCCCCGTCTTTTTCCTACTCAGTCGCGGCCACGATACATTCATCGCCTTTGCTAACATGATCACTAATCGGTGGTTGGTCGGAGCTATCGGCTTCCTTTGTTTGCATCTCGGAGCCACATCTGGCCATCTAATCAGCCAACTCATTCCCTTCAATATTACTACATATGTACGTCCGGGGACCCAACATAGAGTGACGTTGATACGGCTCAGTGACTACAGCGTGGTGCGACATTTCCATACAATTCCCGATTTCACTATTTTAGATCCTATTGGCTTCAGAGACTTTATTTTCTAGAACATACCAATTACTTAGTAAAAGACTAGCCGCCGTTACTCTGCTTGGAGGACACTGCAATCGTTCGGTGGATGAAAGGACCGATGTATCTGTAGGTCCTTCGAGTGGAGACCGGCTCCGGTTTCTTGTTACATCTTTGAACCATCAATGTAGATGGATATACCTTCCTATGCTACTGCCAGTTCTGCATCACATTCTTCGCTGGTCGCAAACCTAATACGTATGGTGATAGTCCCCATTTCTTTCCAAATGTCCTTTTGCACGTCTAGTACGCTGATACCTAATTTTTCGCTTTAGCTTTGCAATTAACCTCCGAAGTTGTACCACAAAGTAGTGATGTTTAATGTTCAAGTGGCACAACGTTTGGCGCAACCGCCTTAACCTTACTGATAATAGCCACCTAACATATTTCGGTCTTCGGGGAAGTCGTTCGGCTTCATACTATGTTTTGCCGTGAAGAGTTGGTTATCTGATTGTTGGTCCACTTTGGTATCAATAGCGCGAAAGCACGGTAAGAGTCATCCACAAAGTTATTTTTGATAGCTTGCTCTTGCTTGCACATGACTTGAAGGAATGCCCTTTGCCTTTGCCTTTTATATAAATTATGTTTCATGGCCATTTCTTCAAACAAATTTATTTAAGTGAAAAGCGGTGGGTTGGTTGGGATTAAATTGGCAAATTCAACGGAAATTGCACACGGAAATGGTGCAACGGAAATGGTTGGGGCTGAAACAAGAGCTTCTTGAGTCTATGCATATGGTATTAATTTAACAAAAACTTGCTAATAAAAGGTTAAAGAATAACACTTAGAAAAAGACTAATACAAGAATGAAAGTAAAGATGAGTACGAACATAGACAAAGAAAAGTATAAAGGCAAAGAAAGGCAAAAATAAAAATAAAATAAACATGCGTAAAGATAAAGGCAAAAATTACTTTACTTATATAAGGGCAAAGGTGAAGGGGAATATGTAGATGAAGAAAATGATAAACATAAAGTAAAAACAAAGATAAATTCAAAGGAAAAGATGAAGATGAGGATACCGATAAAAGTAAAGATTAAGATAGAGGAAGAAAGATTAGAATAAAGGTAATTATAGAGAAAAGGACATACATAGATGGAGACACAGAGACTCAATATGGGAACTATTTTGGGAATTTAGAGACTTTCGGAATTCTCGGGACTTATCGATATAAAAATCGATATTTTTATCGGTTTTGTTATCGATATTTTTATTGATTTTGTTATCGATAGTGTTATTGGTTTCGTTATCGATATTGCTATAGATTTTGTGATCGAAATTTTTATCGATTTTTTTATCGTTATTTTTATCGATTTTGTTATCCGTTCTGTTATCGATTATTTTTCGATATTGCTGTCGATTTTGTTAAAGATATTTTTATCGATTTTCTAAGCGATTTTTGTTATTGATTTTGTTATCGATATTTTTTATAAATTTTGGTCTGTATTTTTATCGATTTTCGAATCGATTTTGCTACCAGTATTATTATCGATTTTGCTATCGAAATTTTTGTCGAATTTGTCATCGATCTTGTTATCGATATTTTTAACGGTTTTTTTATCAATATTTTGTTGGATGTTACTATCGATTTTGTTATCGTTAGAGAATAGAGATAAAAATGAAGATAAATCAAAACAGAATAACATAAATGTAATTAGAATGAACAGGGGTAGGAATCTAGATAGAAAAAAGACAAAAAATATATCCTTAAGCAAAAGCAGATGTATGTATGTTTGTATGTATATTGGTTATGAGACAAAATAGATATGTAACGTAAGTTTCACTTCTCCAGTGTGGCCCAGGCGCACTTACTTTTTTTTTATTTATATATGAAATTAGGCACGTAATTAGTTTGTATTTAGTATGTAGATATGTATATGTTGAGAAATTAATTTATTTTATATTAATTTGTTTTTCTGTTGATGCTATTCATTTAACAGAAACGACTGTGAGTTAATTAGATGAATGTAAAGATTCAGAAGTAATTAAAACAATGGATAATAGCAATATTTCCAGGAAGGAATCTGAGTAGCCAGAAATAATTTTTTTTTTTGTCCAAATGTGTTTAGTAAATTTGTATGTATATTGACTAATAGTCTTTTGATTAGTGATTAAGTAATTAAATACAAACTAATATAAAACAATAGCTGCCGCACATACACACAAACAGACCTGCAGACATACATACATAAGTAAGTATGCATGTATGTACGAATGTCCATAAACATTCGCGTGAATATAATAATTTCAAATGTTGCGGAAATAATTTCAACTTAACTTCATTCAAATCGATAAACAGCAAATAAATTTCATCGAAGATATTATAATTTCAATTAAAAGAATTGTTAATAAATCTTATAGAAGACAACGAAAATCCAAAAATGTTGAAATATAAACACGAACAACATTTATGGGATCGAACCCGCACAGGCCGGGTTCAAATGTGGTTGTGCTTCAAGCGCAAACATTTGAATTTCTTATTTAGTAAATCACATGCAAAATGAATTTTATGTGTGGCAGCGGGAAAAACTTGAAATATATTAGCAAATATTTGAAGCTGAATGATACATAAATTACCAAAAAGAAAGAAAAAAACGAGCAAAGACACGATGAAATGTGGCAAAGGGCTGGCAAATATGAAGTTCAATTTTACAGCCGTTTATGAAACAGTTGCCAATTGCTGGCTGCTGAATTTTGTGAATATTTACATGGGTGTGGATATTTCTACGCACACATGCGCATTAGAGAAAAGCTACCCTTAACGGTTAATACGGCAAAATTCACATTCACACACACCCACAAATCCACAATGGGGCGCAACACCTGCCCTGGCTGTGTGCGCGATCAACGGAGCTCCATACACACACAGAGAGTGAGAGAGAGAGCGAGTGGCTCCACTTTTAACACAAATACATACAAAGCCGCCTTCAAGTCGCATCACTGCGATCGCTGCCTGTTAAACCCGTTTCTTGCGTGTGCTGCTGGGCTGGCAGGTTTTGGGCACGAAACGCACCTACAGCACAACTCCGCGTCCGCGTCTGCGTCTCCGTCAACAATTCAGCTGGCTTTGGAGCAGTCGAGTGAGCACACTGTGCTTGCTGTTGTTATTTGAAGATGTTCACATTATTATTTTATTTATTTTTTTTTGCTGCCGATGATGCGAACGATTTCATTGCTGATCGCTAATGAAACGTTGTGCTCAGCGTCAGCGTTAGCATCGACGTTTGCGCCTGCGCACCACTACACACCTGATTATTTATATATGTACATGTTTGTATGTATAGTTGGCGTGGCAGATCGTCGCATTGTTAATTTTGTTGTTAATAAAAAAAATAAAAAAAGATGTTGTTTCGCAGTTTGGGCTTTTGTTGAATTTCGCAGTCTTCATTTATATTGGCAAGCAGCGCAACGAGCATCTTCAGTTCTCACAGATCGGTCCAAACGGTACGGTCTAGCAAAGTAAAGATTTTTTGAAATTGTAATTTCCAGCATAACAATTTAGTATAGTTTATTGTTTTTTTTTCTAAGAAATTTAACACTTAATTGTTATTTCAAAAATACTAAGCGGCAAGAATTGAGTTTATTTAATAAAAGAACTTAGAACAAAAACAATTTGAAACAAAAATTTTTTTCGTTTAAAGTTGAAAAAAGGTTTTTCTAAACCATTGTGCCTAAAAACATTCAAAGGACAACAACAACAACTTGCAACAAAACTGTGGATTACTAAATCACATAAAAAAAAGACAACGAAAAACAAAAATAATGAACATTTGTGCAGCAAACATAAAATTTGCTTAAAAGTTTTTAAAAAAATATTCATTGAAAAAGACTTTAAAAAAACATTTCTCAAACGCCAGATGGATTAAGTGTTAAAACAAATATATGTTTGAAGTGAAATTTGCCGCTGCCGTCTTAGTTAATTAATTTTTTATTTTCTTTTCTTTCTTCCGAAGATTTTTTAATAGATCGCCTAGAACTTTAAGTAAAATAATTTTCCTTGCTTTAAGCATACAATCAAGAATGGCGCGTGCAGTACTTTGCATGGTAAGTTTTTAAAAATAAGAAATCTTAAAAATATTGAAAATTTTATAAAAAAATTTTGAAAATTTTATAAAAAAATTTTAATAATTTTGTAAGGTTTGTAATAATTTAATCAAAAATTAGTTTTTATGCAATTTTTATTTCATTTATGCATGTACGTAAATATTTTTATTGCGAAAGTTTTACAAAATTGATTTTAGAGGTCCAGGGCTTTGAAAGATGTTCCTAGCAAAATTAAAAGGTTTTTAGTATTCTTACTCCTTGTTATTATTTTTTATTAATTATAGTTTATTTTTTATCACTTAATAAACTCTTTAATTTTTTTTAAATTATTTTAAACTTATTTACTTATTTTTTTTTTAATTTTTCCGAGGTTAATAATTTTATTTTTTTATTTTGGCTGCTAATTCATTTAATATAAAATTACCATTTGATAGGAGCAGACGCATTTGTACTTTCCAAATTTTGAATGAAAGTAGTGAAACTCTTAAGGCAAGTTTTCACCATGTCAAATTTTGTGGACAAGACATATCGACAGATTTTGCTCAATTTTCTTACCGTCTAAAGCTGGCAGATAGTGGACTTAGCAACGACTGTGTTTTCACTTATTTGACGATCAATATTATAAAACTAGCTTTAGTGAAAACAGCGCTTAAGGCGCTAAAAAAAATAATACATAAGGAAACCAAGCTTTGCTTTAGTGCAGTAAGCTCAATGCTTTCTTTAATCGTATTTTCAATATTACAGTTTTTATTTTAGCTTATTTCAAAAAAGGTTGTCTAGCAGAGTAATATAGGCAGGTCCATAGATACATGGTGGCGCCTTAACATAATAATGTACGCCCATACCTAAGTCTATACATGTGTATATACATATGATGTAAAAAATGTGCATACATACATACGTAAAAGTACGCCTACGAAAAATTGTATTTACGTACAGATGTACATATGCTTACCTTAAGCTGAAAAGGTGCCAAGTCTACTTTTTTTTTCAAAATTTAGTTTTTGATGCAGAATTACAGATAATGCGTAGCCACAACGATTTTTCGTCTCTCCTGAACAATTTAAAAAATTGGACTTGGTACCTTTTTACGTTTAGGTAACGATATCTATCAAAACTCAACTCAAAATATAGCCGGTGTTTTATTTTAATTGTCTAACACAAAATATGTACACACACTGCATTTGCTGCTGAAAGTATCATAGCTTTGTATTGTTGTTGGGTTTTTACTTTGCAGCCACATTAGCAGAACTATAAATTGCATTCTTTCGATAAGCCGTCAACGTATGCACTTTACTCAGTCAATAGCTTAGATATGTATGTAGTATGTAGTATGTCTAGTAGGATTTTGAATAGGTTTTAGTCTCTATGCGGAGCTTAGAATGGCTTTACGGTCATTTCGCTAAAATAAATATTTACATAGTTAGTATTTCTTATTTTTACAATGTGCGCGTACAATTCTGTCAAGTAGAGATTGTCATTTTTTCTGTGATAATTTTAGAATATGAGCATTGGGGAGAGGGCAAAAGTAAGGTGGAAAAATTTGTAATACGTATGACTTGATATGGCATCAAGTGATGTGCGATATGACATCATGTGATGTGATGCAATACGATGTGATATATACATACATACATACAAATGTAATATATTTATATGTTTTTGCTGGCTATTAAAAATGGTCTAATAGTTGTGCCAACGAAGTAAGAATTATTACAAAACGTTAAATCTTATGACATGCCATCAAATGATGACTGTTTAGTGCATTCAAAGCTGTGTTAAAGCCTGTTCTTTTACAAAAAAAAAATCAAGTTGATAATGCAGCAAATCGATGGATAAATAAAGAACTAATAAGTGGTCATATGAAAATGCGCAAAGGTTGGTTGTATGAAAAATGAGCAGGAAAGAATGTTACTCATACGCCATGTATGTATGTACACCTGTAAATATCTCGTAAACTTATCCATAGATACGGTGACCAGATTTCCGTGGACAAAAATCGAGACATTTCTGAAGCATCGAATCTGAAAATACAATTTTGTTAGATAGAATAAAAAAACATAACATCTTTTAATAAACATAGCTTTATTTAAGACATAACAAAGCGAAAAAAAATTAAAAAAAATTATCGCAAAAATGTATACACAAAATATGTACGGTGGTGAGAATGTAATTAGGGAAATGACATTTTAGCAAATTTTGGGCACTTTTCTCTGTTTAAAAATTTTTATTATTAAAAAAAAAACATTTAACTGAAAATTTCAAATTTTGTAGAAGAATTAGAAATTCGACGAATTCTAACAAAATGTTGATACAAATTTTAAAATTTGTGCCTGCAGTTTTGAAGCCCATTGAATTTTGAAATTTGCACTTCGTTTTTCTAAGAAATATAATTAAAAAGCACACAATTTTGATAAAACTTTGTAGAGTTTGGAAAATTTTTGTACGAAGTTTTATTTACATGATTTCTGTTATGCAACGAGCTTTACTTTCATAAAAAATAATGTTTCTTCCCTATCTATATTTTCGCCACTGTATCTACACCTTATATTCATGAACAGTTTAAAGTATTATTTTTTACAATTCAACTAAATTCAAGCTAGAATCGTTTCATTAAAAAAACCAAAAATTTAACAGTTAATTATAAAAACCTTGACAAGGATGATGACTGCAATAAGCAAGAGTACCAGTTCATAGAAGGAAAATAAAGGATGATTGCAATGTTTATGGCTCCTCTAACTGTATTCTGTGTTCTTTGTGATAGCGAAAGTGCTGCTAAATTTGTACGAAAAATTGTTTTTGTGCCAGAGTACAGGAAGACTCTTGTCAGATTAATAAAGAAAACACTGAAAAGCGGGATTTAAGCGGTACAAATATGAAAAATCGGGACACTTATACACCCCGACTTTTAAGAAGTATTCAGCGGGACAATTTTCTCAAAATCGGCACTGTCCCGCCAAAATCAGCACGAATGGTCACCGTATCCATGGAATAAAAAATTAACTCCATTTTCGGAATCAGTGAGAAATTCTGTATACGTATTGGATAGTGGCGTCCGTTGAATATTTTTCCTGTAAACCAGTGTTATTTTTCAGTTTAAAACCTAACTTAAAATCTATAACTTTGGTATCGATAATATCGATAAATGTAGAGACATATGTATATCGGCAAAAGCAGAGAGGTATATCGATAACGCTATTGTAAAATATATCGTTTAATATATCAGCGTGGATATAAATAAAAATGCCAACGCGATATTAAAATTTTAAATCGAAATATGTATACATATACATACATATGTATATCGACAAAAAAGCTTTAAGTGTATTCTCCCAAATCTACTCGCACCTAACTTGTTTGTTGCCTTCCTTTCTCACCCATTCAATTTTAAATTTTTCTTCTTTTATTTCTCTACTTTTTACTTTGCGATTGTATTAACTAAGCACCGTTATAAATCTGTCAACACATTCTTAACGGTGCTCGCATACAAATTAATCCACCTCTGCTATAAATGTTAATGCAAATTCACACAATTATTTTGTTTCATTGCAATAAAAAAAAAAAACAAACAAATTATTCACTTCCACTCGGTCAGCACAGGAACGTGACAATCAAAAGCAGTTGCTGGAAGAGAATTTAAAAATGAGAAAGAAATGAAGATCTAAATATGTATGTATGTAGATATAAACATTTAACAATTAAATGAAGGTCAAACTTTTGTCTTTCTTTTTTGATGAGAATATGGTGGCTTTAGCAGTTTTTGTGTGCCATAAAATTAATTAATAACAAATCCGGTTGCTTTATATTACTTCCACAGGTTTGTTTTTAGTTTCTTTTTTCTTGCTGCTGTCGAAATCATGGCTGCTAAGTAACTTAACTGATATTTATGTATGCAAGGTGGGCTCTCAATTTCAAAGGAAAATCCAAGCGGAATAATTCGTGAATATATTGCAAATGCAATTTATATTTACATGCTCGCATCTTATGAACTATCTATGTGAGGAAAATAAAATTGTAGCTGATGTAAAGATTAAAAGCTGTGGAACTAATTTTGTGCTCGTATGTATGTATGTATAAAAAAAGGTTTCGAAAAAAGCAAATAGAAAAATTGATGAGGATATGCATAAATTTATAGATACATATTTAGATAAATTTATCGATTATCGACTTCTTGGTAAATATTTAGCTGGAGTTATCCATCAATTTGTCGATAACAATAATACTTTGATCTAAGTACGATAGATTTATCGTAACCGGCCGATAAGTGTGTCGATCGATTTATCGCTTTCTTTACTTTGAATCTTTATTAAGATATCGAAAAATTCGTCGATAGCGATATCGGAAAGTATTCTATCGAGCTGTTATCGAAGTGTTGGTAATTGTAGTTAGCGCGTAAAAATTCCGATCTGTATATAGCGAAGAGAAATTATCGACAAAAGTTCCGATAATTTATCGAAAGAACGATGATAACAATTTTAATATTAATATCGATAACTTCGGCGATAACAGTTGTGAAAATTACAAGCACTTCGTTATATTACCGATGAATATGTACATAATCGATAAATATTTAAAGAAAGCATATCGATTAATATATCTTTTTGCATCCTAGCCGCAATCGATTAATGCCTATATAAAAGTTTACTCTGCTCGAGTAGCCTGAAAAACTAAACCGACCCTCTCACTTTTTAAAACACTTCCGTTACATGAATCATAAAAAACCCTGCTTGTTGTTTTTTTTTTTTTTTTAATAAATATGCAAACAGACACTAAATTTGTTTCGCATATTTCATCTCTAATAAACTTTTTTTCAATAGAAACACCAAATTGCTGTGCAAAATAGGACAACAACCGGATTTGCATTTTTCATTCATTTCACATCACCGATTGCCGAATTTACATTGTATCTTTTTTGACATGCAAATACACAAATGGGTGGACTCAATAAAAATATGCTAAAATGATAAATGAAATGCGTCGATGTTTTTGTATTGAATTTTATATAATAAACAGCTGACACCGTTAGTTTGATTAAGGGGGTTTCATTTATACGATTCATTTGGTTATGCTTTGTCACATATTTTTTTGTTTTGGCATTTTCAGCGGAACTTCATTTTAATGGTCTCATCGATTACATTTAGCTTGCGCTTACAACTTCAGCTCGCTGTGGTTTTTTTTTCGCTACGATTTTGATTGTATTATTAATGAAGTTAGCAGCTGACGCAGAGTTGCTTGGAGTGTCACTTGCACATGGTGTTTTACAGCAAATTGAGCAAAGTGAGCAAAAAACAAAGGGGAAAAGAGTGTGCTGCAGATTTATGCAAATCCAAGGAAGAGGGTCAAGTTGAGAAAAAAATACAGTTACTTGTTTACTTTTCCCTTTTTCTTATAAGTTGTGTCTACGTTTTGCACTTCGGTCAATGTTTTGCTTGGACTTCTTCAATCTAAAATTTATTAAAAAATAAAAATATTTATGCACAAAAATCTGCTTCAGCTGCTTGGTTATGGCAGCATGTTTATTTTCTTGAAGTATTTTGCCCCTCAATCTTGTTAGTCTTTCTTGTTTTCCGCATTTTTAGTTGTATTTTTGTTTTTTTTTTTTGGCCAATCAATTAGCAGCCATCAATGATTTGGGTACGACACCTTGGCACTGCCAAAATTTGCCAAATGATTAGTTAGCAACGCCTACTCAAGACGTGACAAGAATTTTAATTTGTTTTAAATACTTTGCAACAAAGGTCAATGTAGATATGTAACTCTGGCAATGATAAACAGTGCAAAATTTTGAAAAAGATGTTAAAAAAAAAGAATTTTATAATGTGTGTAAATATTGAGTGATTTAATAAGACCGTCGATTTTTCATACATAAAATACAAGAAAAATTTGTCGACATGATTTTTTTTTAATATTTCACCTTGTTTTCATCTATGGCATTTACATACATACATAAAAATGTACGAAACACAGGCAACACAGGATGCACTGTCTATTATTTGTAACGCGTTCATTCGGTGGCACTGGAATCATCTTTTTCACGTAGCCGGCGAGAAAAAAGTCCAATGTCAAAAGTCCAGTGTGCAATCGCAAGACCTCGTTGTCCAGTGAGAGTGCGTCCATGGAACTTCGTTCGCAATAGGGCTATTGTTTCATGCGCTGTGTGGCAAGCGACACTGCCCTGTTGAAATTACATACTGTGCAAGTAAATGCCATCTTATTCAGGCCTTAGAATGTTTGTTATCATGTCACGATAACGTTCTTTGCTGAGCATAACAGCGCTGCCGGTATAACTTTCGAAGAAGTAGCGACTTATACTGGGTGCATAGTTTTTTCTTGAATGATATGTGGTTTTGCAGTACCCCAAATGGCAGTTTTGCTGGACAACGTATTCGTTTGGTGAAATGTGCCTCATCGCTCATGATGACTTTTTTTTTGAAAAATCCGCATCAACTGTTTTTTGTTCAACCATCCAATTGGTAAATATATTGCGCTGTAAATGGTATCTAAGCTTCATTCACTTCCACTTAACTGTGCTGCAGGAAGGGTCCAATTGCTGTGCACGACGGCGAATTCAGGTTATGACGGCCTGGTACCTACACACTTTATTGCACGGATATTTTCGCGACCCATTTTCTTCGAATTTCTGCACCAAATGTCTGCTTGTTGGCTCAGCTGGCCGGTTATGTTGGTCGAAAAAAATCACCGTTTTCATAAATTCGATAACTTTTAAGCGTTGTTCAACTGAGTGTCGCTCCATGGGTAAGTTTGCCAAAATCTGTAGTACCAAAAAAAAATTTACAAAAATGTTTAACTAAATTTAAACTTTGCATCACTGCTGAGTCACCCTATATCAGGCTAATCGAAAAGAGCTTCCAAGTTCACACCACGATTTTTGTGCACTACAACCGCCAATATGAGCGCAATTTTTCAACCACCTCAGAGCATCACGACTCAATATCAATGCCAGCTAAATACCGTGAGCACTTGTTTACAAACACTTAATTGTGTTTTTTTTTATTCTCTATCAAATAAAAATATCGCACATAGTATTTGAAAAAAATATCAAGGTTGTACTTTTGTGCTTTAGATTAGTACGAGTATGTGTAAATTTGGATGTTTGTGTTTGTTGTACATAAAAAAAAAGATAAATAGAAAGACAAGCAACCCTACAGCAAAATACATTCGCAACGTAACGAAAGTGTGCAAATTCAATTATTGTATATCCACTTCTAAAATTTGCACTACCCTGCCCTCCACGATCAATTTATTTATTTATTCAATTTATTTTGTTGCAATTTTTTATTGGCTGAAATTTGTTAAATACTCAAATAATATCAATTTTGCACTTGGGCGTCAATGCATTTGATTGGTAATTTAATTAACTGACGATTTTATGGCGATTCTAAACTTTTTCATTAGCCTGCTGAATTATTTTTTAATTATTTTTTGCACTTACATACATATACACAACATACTTACCTACATATAATACTGTAATTGATTGCTATGCTTGTGTGGGCGCCATTACATTCCCCTGATTGTTTGCCCGTTTGGGTGGCTTGCTCTTATGCGGCCATTTAATTGGTTTCATTTTAAATGACAGCCGAAAGCCAATTGGAAGTTGAAAATGTGATTTTCAGCGGATGAAAAAAGCGCTTAACAACTCGCATGGCTGCGCAGCTTTAGGCTTATTAAGTTTATGAGAAAACGAAATTTCGGATAAGTGCTTTAGGAGTTTTTGATTCCTTTGAAATTTTTTCATATGCGTCCCTTATAATAAATGAGCATTCGAAGAGAATTTAAACTGAATTGATCAAATTCGTGGAAGCAGCTATTACTATTAGGCGCTCCTGAAATTGGAACAACATTCATAAAACACTTTCTATTTATATTTCAATAATTAAAATTAAAACACGAACAACAAAGACATAATTCGACACTCTAAAAGGCAACAGCTTCTTGGAAGTCGCATTCCAAAATATTTTAGCCCAACAGCAAATTAGAATTCTATAAAGTTATGCTCTCAATGTGCTTTTTTTGCTTAGAGTCTAAAAATACATACCTGAGAGATGAGCAAATCTCATGTTGCTCTCAATCTCAAAATTATTGACAGCAGAAAATTTGGGTGTGTATTAGGTCGGTATCCACACTACGAGAGAAAAAAGACAAGTTTTCAATGAACCATCTTCTTATTTGAAAGCTTAATTTATGAAGATTTTGCCATCCTGGCCTTGCTTCATAGCACACGAAATTCAGTTAACTTCATAACTTTTTATCTATGAGCCAACTTCAAGATGTGATATATTTATTATTTGAAAGTTATTTTTAGTGCTAAAAATCACTCAAATATTATGAAAACGATTTATAACATACATACTAAAATTTACATTTTTATGGTAACGCTAGTTAAATTCAGTCGGTGATTTTACTGGTGAAGGAGGTAATTTACGTAGGTCAACTTAATACTAACACCATGAGCATGCATACAGTACTTCAATATAACTAGATATTTTTTTAACTATATATCACAGCTTGAAGTTGAGGTTCAAATTTGGCTACAGCGACAATTTTTATGCTATCGAAATTCTCTACAAACAAAATTTTCAAACTAGATAGTGTAGTTGTAAACTTTTCTCGTGACCCGGCCTAGTGTATGAGCAGTGTGATAATTATGTCTAAGGTTAGGAATTCGACTTGCATTTCTACAATGAATCGATTAATTGGAAATTTTCTTACTCAGAAATTTTCTCTGAATTATCTGTCAATTCAACAACTTCTATCAGAACTGATGTTATATTTACATATATATGCACATATGTAGCTGTGACCCGATGAAGTGACTGCTAATTAAATAAGATTTTAAATTTGATTACTGACTGTCGAGTTGGAATGCAGAATAGTCTTGCCTAGGAACTATATCTTCACTACAGGAGTTAATTCTAGCAAATCGAAATATGTATAACAGAAAGACTGTGCCACTCCTTAATCGTCCGACTTCATTTAGTCGTTTTTTTTTGTTTAACTGTCATAACAGTTCATGGTCGTTTAGCAAGCAGAATTTCATCCGCACAGATTTCTTAGTATTCCAAGTGCTTCACAGAAAGCCCATACATAATTATGCATCTTCTTATATGCACAAGACATTACACAATTAAGAAGAAAAGTAAATCAGTTAACGCGGCTATCTTAACTGACCATCTTCTGGATGCGTGCGAAAACAGATGAGTAAGACAACGAAAAACAAAAATGCACAGGTACGAGGGATAAGTATGTTGTTCTTTAATTAACCTGTACTGCGCATATAATTTTTAATATATATATATATTTTTTTTAAGAATTCTTACGCAGTTCATTAAGATTTGCATAAAATTACAGAAGAAACTTTAATTGTGAAGAGCAAGTACGTGTATGTATTGATAGCTGAGTGCCATGCGCGCACTGATGTCTTTAAGGCGATATAAGACAGGACACAATTTGGCTTAAAGCTTAGATATAACCATTTGCTGTTATTGTAGATTAGGGTGAAACACCAAAAAAATTGCAGGTTTTTCACAGGAATCATTAAATTTCTTATAAATATATTAGGAAAATTTATTTTTAAAATTTAATTTTTGAGATATTTTCAAATAAAAAATTTTAATATTTTCCCCTTCGCTATACGTGGGTATTATTTATTTCAGTAAAACTCAACAAACTTAAACTCGGCAAAAAAGTAGGAGTCTTTTACATTTATTTTGATCCCCTTAAAAATATTTTTAAACTGTAACTGTCTTAAACCTCTGTCTTGTGATACATTTTGAATTAATTTAATACCTGAATTCAAGCCCAATTTTAATTTTTAAACATGTGGCAACCCTCCAACCTATAGTTTTCAAATTATCAAATGGCTTGAATTTAATTTTCTAAAGAGGTGGCAATTCTCTTAAAACTCTTTTGTCTGACACGTATATCGTAAAACATATATACATATGTATTTGAATCAACTAATTACCTTAATTCAAGTAAAATTTTATTTTTCAAATAGGTGCCAACCTTAATACTTGTAGTTTGGAATAAAGCCCTTTCAAAACCATTTAGATTGATATTCAAATTGTACCTAATAATTTTTTTCAAATTACCAAATGGCTTGAATTTAATTTTCTAAAGAGGTGGCAACTCTCTTAAAACTCTTTCGTCTGACGCGCATATCGTAAAACATATATACTATGTATTTGAATCAACTAATTACCTTAATTCAAGTAAAATTTTATTTTTCAAATAGGTGGCAACCCTACTGCATGTACTATCTAGTTTTGGAATAAAGCCCTTTCAAAACCTCTTCCATTCATATCCATATTGTAATATATAATTTAAATTATGTAATTGGATTTAATTTTTTAACAGCTTACATATAATAATATTCTTTAAACACAAATTTTGTTTTCAAAAAGTGTGTTTCAATGGCAGATAAATTTGAAAAGCTACTTGGGAAAATGGCACAAAATGTTCAAAGTAAAGATTTTTTAACAATCTTTCATTTGACACCCAACTTCCAATTTTTCTTATAGCTTGTGATTAACTAATTTAAATTTGATTTTTTTTTAACTGGTGGCAGCCTGGTGCTAAGTTCCAGTAGTCTGCCGCAAATACTTTCTGAGATATGCAGTATTAAAAATTCCGTTTGTATAAGAGGTGCCACGCCCCCATTTATAATCGAGTTAAAAGCTATCCTATATTTTAAGTTGGGCCAACTGACACCAGTATGCGAAATTTCATGATGATCGGTTGAGCAGCTAAGGCGTGAAAGCGTGACAAACAAACAAACTCACCTTCGTATTTATAATATCGAGTAAGAATTTCCAATGGAAAATCTGAACCCTTGTTTTTTTGTATGGCGAGTGATGCACCCTATTGTACATATTTAGTTGTTCTTATTTTATATCTACCTTATGATTCTGCTAGGTCTCATGCGGTCTGTAGATAATGTAAATATGATAATGGTCATACCAACTGACCGACGGACGAACGGTGGGGTGACATTCCTCCTCCAATTCATGCATGAAATTCCTGCTATTTGTTGATGCTCTTTTGCGGCTGTTGTGGCTGTAGTTAAGCTTACAGCCTCACTACCTTTGTCTTCTTCAACTTGACAGCAAATCCGTTGCTGACTAATGTTCGTGAAAATGTTTTGCGTTTGTGGCCTACGGAGCGCAATTTACGCATAATAATTAAAGCCACACCATCGCAATTTAAGTGCAGACGTGAAATCATGTCAAAAATCAGACAAAAAAAAAACGCCAGTAAGTAGTAAAAATATAAGTTTAAATAAAGCGACAAAGTTGGACATTAGCATTGCTATCGCCGGTGCTGTGCCTGACAGCATAATTTAAGTTGGCAACGTGCGTGCCTGCGAACGTGAGGAGTCGCACAACAAAAAAAAAAATAAAACACAAATTTAACAAAAACACGCGCGGTCGAGCAGTTGGCGTGCAACAAACAATTCTAAACTCTACACCACTTTTCACACTTCCGCCTGTTTTCGGTGGCAGTCACGCCTTTCTAAATTGATTAAAAATGAGCAATTCTAACGCTTCTAATTTGGGAATTTCTACAGCCAACGGTTAGCTTCTTTCTTCGTCGCCTGGCAGGCAAAGTACTACAAACTTTGCCAGCTGGCGTAAGGTCAAACACCCGCGTGCGTGTGCGCGCCCAAAGGCACGCGTGAAAAATGTTGGTAGCTAAGTCAAGCTATTGGCTGACGAGTTGCATATTTAGGGCGAGCAAAAAATTTTTGATTGCCTGTTTAAAAAAATAAAATTTTATTTTTTTTTCGCAACAGCATCCGTCCATCAAGCTACCAAGCTCAGACAGCAGATGCTTATCTATGGCACTATAAATATGATTTAATATAATTTTGTTTATTTGACAACTACGAGCGCAATAAACACCTACTTACTATGGAAGCGTTGAGTAGTTGATGAGCACTTATGCTTGACAAATTTATCATCACGTGCGAACATTAATTCATTAAAGCAGCAGACAATTGTAAATAGTGGCCATAACAACAAAGCAGCTACAGCGTGCAGCAAATCATTACTAAACGGTATTAATGACCGCATAATGGCAATAAATTGTAATTAATAATTTAGAGCGCTGCTGGGCATCGTACTTGTAGCCGTTCGTCAAGCACCTAATTGCTGGTTAATTTGGCATTTATAGGCATATATATATCTATTTCGAGTTCAAATGACTCTGCAAGTACAATTTTCCGACAAAGCGATGTAAGAAAACCATTTATTTTAGTTGAAGCGATATATGTATGTATGTACATACAGTGTCGGCCAAAAGTATTAGCACAGATAAATTTTTTCAATGTACGCAAAACTTTTTATTTTAATTTATTTTCGCAAATTTTTTTATAAAAAATACAACAAGAACTGTACAAATAACATCTCTAAACTTTGTGCAAAACTCAGGAAAATTCAACAAATTTACGCACTCGTTTGCGACTTTCTAATCTAATTATAAATCACTATATTATTATAGAAATTCTAAGTATGAAATTTTATAGTCCATTAAATTTTTGGCAATTTTTTGAGGGCGGTGTTATTTTGTATGACACTTTTTGTTGAAGAAACTGTGTGCAAAAATTGCCAAAAAACAATGCGATTTTTTAACAAGTTCAAACTTGCACTTTTTCATAATAAAATTGACCGGGCTATATTTTTTGAAAAGAAAAATGTATGTATGTATATGCATTAGATCCCGGTATGTGCAAAATAAATTACTAAGGAATAAATAGGTTGAAAAATATAGAACTCAATTTTTTTTGTTCTTGCTTGACGCTGTAACCGTCTAAGCGTAAATCTGCCAACGACTTTTTCTCGCGGATAATCCAAGGGCCATTCCATCTGATGCTGCCATTATGAGTGGCTTAAAAGGCGTATGACAGCTAAGTAGACTACCTGTCGGCTGCCTCGTTTCGTAAGGAACGACTCGGAGAGGCCCTTCCCAATTCTGAAGTAGATGGCGGTGTTTACGCAGACTTATTAGTCTAGCAGGGAAATCCAATGCAGACATTGTGGCGTATTGATATATTCTTTTCGTGCTATCGATTGGACAAGCGCCGCCTTAAACGTCGGTTGACTGGCATAAGCTCATCTTACAAAATTCGTCAGCTCCAGCAACTTTTCTGTGTCCAGCCCGAAATTACGATTCGTACCCCCATTGGGGCTCGGTTGCATTTGCTCTATTCGTTTCAGTGCAATTCTGTAGGTTGGGGAAGAATACTGTGCACTTCGGCCGATAAGTCCCCTATAGGGATATGGCCTGGTCTTTAAAATCTTGCGTAAGTCACCTAACTATCTAATAGAATTTTCGCGAGTTCTATTGGGTTCGTTGAAACTCAATTACCTCTTCTGTGGTGGTACAGAGTGCGCGGGAAATGTTATCCCACTGTTCGCTGGTGTGGAGTCAGTAGCGAAGTTGCTTAATTGTTTTGCTAATTACACAGCTTTTGCTGCACAGAGGCAGTTACGCATCTTGGCTGTGACGTTAAAGCTGTGCGAGAAGTTTTTGGGTCTCGGATCGTATATCAAATTCGAAAATGAGTCTTCTATCTATCAGAACTTGGTCCATTTGGTTTATCGGTTTTCGACATGGAGACAGCTTGAAGGATCTTCTTATGAAGCAGCGAAGTTCATCAGCCTCATTCCGTTATCGGTCGCATCATAAGGGAGGCTGCATTTTGCTACATAAATATTTATAGCTAAAAGAGGTACGCACTGCGACATAATTATCCTATTATGTGTTCTACTTATCATAGCACCTCATACCCAGAAACTAAAGAAGAACTTTTGGGGATAGGAGTGTGCTGCTCATCCTTTGGCCACATTGCGCCTTTATTCTTCGCTCGTTTCTTTGCTGTTACACCAACGCAACTCAGGTCATTTAATCAGATAATTAACTCATACAGATACCCACATAAATAGTGTAGTGTTCCATGCGTATGCTCGTGATAATCCTCGGTTTCCATTAAGGTAGGCTTCAGATTTTGGCTTGGCCAAGTTCCATTGTGCCTTGCTCATGTTATTCCGCCAATCACATTATTACTTTCCTGAACTGCAAGAAATATTTCGGGCCTTGAGGCCTCCTGCATGATACCAAAATATCTGAGTGTTGTGGTATTCAGAAAGAGCGCTAAGATTCCGGCTGCCTTCGAAAGGACAATGATTAAGCCTAAAAGGATAAAAGAGCTATGAGTATCGCCTGACTGTCTCTAAAGATTAGGATGCTCTTGTTTCGGTAATTTCTTCTTAAGTTTATGTCTACACACACACTGATGGTGAAACCATCGCTTAAAAATGTCCGGAAATTTACCCATATGTATATGCCTGTCTCAATGCCTTCTGGAATTTTGGAGTCTGCTCTGTACTATTGCATCGAAGTTGCCTGCATTGTCCTTTATGGATGGACTTACTAACTACGCTGTAGACCAATAAGTTATTTCCCCTTGAATTTTTTTTTTCATTTTTAAAAAAATTCCTTGATTTTTATCGTTGCAATGCGACATTTAAAATGATAATGCAGATGATTTTTGTCGAGTCGAAAACAATTCAAATAATTCTCTGCCAACGACATTGCTATTGGCCTGAATAGCAAGACAAAGAAAATGTAAAAGTGTCAATGCTAATCACTGTTTTAAACGAGCAATCCATAAGCAAATGAGCAAAAGTGCACAAAAAGACAAGTCGAAAATCTATAGAGCTTCTATTTAGTCAACTTAAGATATACTAAGCAGTAAATAACAACAAACAATGATGGGTGGAAAATACAAATATGCAACACTTAAATACAGATAATACAGATGCTTAATAAAAACTGGAAAAAATTGTGAGCAGCAGAATGATGAAAAGACAAGTTTAAAGCGTAAAGAAGAAGATTCACGTTTAAAAGCGGTTCTAAAAACAAAAAAATAAATTAAAAAATAAATTGAAAAACAAAAGTTATTGAAAAAAATTATTTAAAAATCACAATCGTAAAGAACAGTGACTTATTGAGTTGACTAACCGCTTTTTTGAAATATAAATATTTGTGACTTGTGCTTAAGCGCTAAAAACCCAAAGCACCAGCTAAATATTTGCCAGTAGCCCTAGAGCGCGCCGTGCAAGGCAGTGTCATATGCCTATAAACGCAGCTAACCGACTGGCTGTTTGGCTGGCTGGTCTTGAATAACTTGTGCCTCTTTTTTCCCGTATTTCCTTACCATCATTCAATGAGCGCTAGACACAAAAAAAAAATACAAAAAGCTATCAGTTTCACTTTCAAACAGATTTGAGGTATTGGACACATGAAAAAAAAAATAAATCAGATATTGCATATACATGCATGCATGCATATGTAGATATTGTCTGCTAGAGACCAGGTACACACACACACACACACACACCCACAGAAACACATAGATTGTTGCCTAAATACTTAAATATTAGTTAATCGCGGTTTGATCATCACTGGCTTGTCCACTCATCGAGCGATCGATCGAACAAATGCCGCTTGTGCAGTTATTTGAGTCTATGTGCGTGTGTTGGTGTGTGTGTGTTGCTGAAGGTCGCTTTGTCGACAGTAAAAAAATATTATTTTATTATTGATATTTTTTTGTTTGTTTTAATGCCAAATATGCTTCTTTTATATTTATTTTTCTTTCTCTCAAATTATTTGCATTCACGCTTTCTCGTCTGTAGGTTGTTAGACACGAAAATAGTTGATGACATCAGCTGTACGAAAAACATTTTTGGTTAGTCAGTTTATGGTCAAAGTCATTTTGTGCGCAAATGAATGAAATTTTGCTTGCAGCATTGTCCATATATGGAATTTCGGGCTTGCAATTTAAGGTCTTACCTAAACAAATGTAAAAGCATTTAATTGCTGAGAAATTGTTGAGTCAGCGGTTAAGAGAGAATATTCATAGCTGTGACAATAAAATTATATTTGTACTTATGTATCTCTTCCTTTGATAGAAAATGAGATAAAAAGAATGCTAAACTTGATTTTTAGGAGGGAGTAAAAACAAAAAAAAAATATTTTAAAGGCGCAGTGAAGCACGCCGGGTATTTGCTAATATTAATATAATTCTCCAGCAAGCGAACAATTACACAAATTTAAAAAATTTTTTTTTGTTTTGCTTTTACTCCATCCTAAAACTCTTATAAAAAGCTCAAAAATAGAATAGATTTAAAGAACTTGATAGAGTGAGATTTCTTAAACCAATTTTCTATTTATAAAGAATTCTTTATTTTTTTATGAGTGCCTTCGTTTGGAAATTTAAATATTTAACTGAATTAAAATTTTCAAATAGGTGGCAATCCGTTTCAAAAATATTTTCGCCAGTAAATATTCTAAAACCTTTATTGCAATATTGCAATATTTAATTTATCCTGTCTATTATAATAAATTCAAATTTTCAAACAGGTGGCAACCTTCAACAAAACCATATTCTTAAACCTCTGTCTTTTGAAAGCCAGATTGCACTATTTACTTTATCTTTTCAATTTACTTAAACTGCTATTTCAAAACAGGTGGCAACTCTCTATTTTTTCATCTATATTTTAAGTTAGACCTTTAGCAATGCATTGGCGAAAACTCCATTCAATTCCTTCCATTAGTTTTTGAGTGATGCGCGTACAAACACACAGACAGACAAAGATTCTAAACATTCTTTGTTTGGTTTCCGTTGCTCTAATAATTAACCGCCATATTCAGTTTTGTTCCAATTTATATGTATAGATCTAAACAAATTTTGAGTCACATAAATCTAAAAATGGCAACAAGCATCGAAAGCCTAAATTTTCAGTCAGTTTGAGGTTGTTCTTAACGCTATTACCGTTAAACACTCGGCGGAAGGTTGTTTCAGCATGAAGCTCACAGTTCCGTAAAGTAATTGCATTGACTTGGAACCACCCTCTGTTTGTGTTTCCACATTTATGGCGGTTAAATTGCGGGCAAGTAAAAAAATTTATTGGAAGCTCCTCGCTGTCGTTACAGACTCAACATAGCGATGAGTAGTCGGGTCTAAACTGATGCTGTTACTGTGCCTGAGGCCTATCAAAATGTGCGCTAAATTAAAGTTAAGTTCACCATGCCTACTGTTCAACAATTTTCCTATATTAGGGGTACAGGTGTGCATCCTAACTCCTTGAAGCCACTAAGCAGTCATGCCAGACATTCTCTGTTAATTTACCACAAATTCCCAATGACTTTAACGTTGAAGCACTTGACTTTTTTTGATTCAAAAGCAAACGTTATTTTATATACATATTTACATGTACTATTTAACATTTCATCAGATACTTTCGTTCGCTTTTTGCATTAAACACCAGTTACAATTGCAAAGACTCTTTCTTAATCAGCGCTTGAATTGGTTAAAGGGAGAAAAATTTCAAAATTGTTCTAATAATTTTTAATAACACCTTAAGTGTTGATGTTTAAAAATTCGCGTTGATTTTTGAGAATTTTTCGCTGGCTGTCCTACGCATTTGTTTTTATATAAAAAAAATTCTGAAAATTTTGTATATGGAAAAAATGCGTAGGACAGTCAGCAAAAAAAAAAAAAATCTCGAAAATCAACGCATTTTTTAGAGATTTGAAATTTGCACATTATTATACTAAAATTTAATGGGCTATAAGATTGCATACCTGAATTCTTTTTAGAAATTCGTATTAAAAAGTTCGAGATTTTGCTTAAAATTAGCAGATTTTTCTTAATTTTTGTACAAGTTATCATTCTGGGATTTAAATGGAGTTTGCTAAAATATAAGCCATATTAACAAAAAATTCAAACATTGCCAATATTAACAAAAAAGAGCCGTTCGCTCAATTTTGGGAGTGACTGTACATAAATAAATATGTAGTGTTCTTGTAAGACATCTTGCAACTCAGCCAATTAGCAACACGCTATATTAAATATTTTTTCCAAACTCCACATCCGGCATCATTCGCTAAAAGTTGATGAGCTAATTTTTGCTTGATTACAGTTGGTTACATACGATTTGTGATTCCATTGAACCTTCCAAAATGTGTTTATGTAAATTATAGAATCTAACACCTTTTTTGTGGAGCGCTTTGTCAGCTGCTAAGTGCTCGTAAATTTGTAGTTTTTATTAGCAACGGAACATATTTTAATATTTATATTAGTGGGTGCGGATAAGCGTGAAAAACTCACCGTGTGGCCATAAATAATTTGCTACTAGATTTTAAATCAACTAAAGTGTCATTGTACCCAACGTATATTGTTGCTAAATTAAGAGAAAGCCGCATTTACGGAGAAATTTTATTTAGCTTTTGTTTCCTGTTGAGTTAGTACTTAATTGCTTGTACACTTTCATAGTCTTCATATAAGTATTAACTTTTCTCACAATGGTCCGAAATTCTGCTTTGATAAAAATTTATAGCCTTTTAATGTACTTATGCAGGTCTATGCTGAAGCACCTACATATGCACACATATACATATATGTATATTTATATGCAAGTTAAGTCAGTTTCATTAACTCAAAATTTATGCGCAATCCGTTTTAAATTCTGTTATTGTTTTGACTGTCAGAAGCATTCATATGCTGATGGCTATTGTTGTGAAGTTTTAGCTAGTCTGCAAATGCATAAAATTATTATGCAACGCATGCTCGTCGTTGATACATAAATATTTATACGAATGCCCACACACAGATACATATTAGGCATCTACGCATTGCAGTATTTAAACAAAGCTGTCGCCCGCCATCTTAGACGTACCTTAATATCTATTATAAGATGCTATGGGAAATAAAGCTGCTGTTCTTATTTGATAATCTAGTTTTCATAATAAATATGATAAAGTTCGTTTGTTGTACATTATCTGCTTTTGATATGATAAAGTAGTTTTCCATTTATTTGTAGATGAAAGAATTTTAACTCAAACATTTAGTTAGAGTTTTTTATTTGAGCAACAGTTACCAAATCAAAAATTTTTAGAATATTTGCCTTTCTAGTTATCTGTCTGTATGTTTGTACGCGCATCACTCGAAAATGAAGGCATGAAATCGAATGCAATTTTCATGGATGCATTGCTTGAGATCTTACTTAAAATATAGAAGCAAAAAATTAGAGAGTTGCCACCTGTTTGAAAATTGCAGTTTAGGTAAATTGATAAGACAAATTAAATATTGTAATACGGCTGTTAGAAGAAAGAGATTTAACAAGGCCCACAGTCGACAACATTTTTGAGGGAGGTTGCCACCTTTTTGAACATTATAATGTAATATAATCAATAAGATAAATTAAGTATTGCAATATGGGCATCAAACTAAGGAGGTTTAGGAAACTTTACTGCCAAAAATATTTTTAAGGGGGTTGCCAGCTGTTTGACAAATTTAATTCGTTTAAAATGATAAAATAAATTAAATATTACATAATTTTATTTTTTATGAATGAGGCTATAAGAGTTTTGGCAGGGAGTAACAACAAAATGCAAATACGAAGACCCATACGAATATGAAGGCGATTACTTACAATACAAATTTCTGCCATATAAAACGAACTAGAACCAAGGCGCACCCATTTTCTTAAATTTTTTACCTTTCTACATATTTTAATTTTAAAAGTTAACTAAATTTTCGCTCTGTAATTTGTAAGCTATATTATACACACTCATACATAATTTATTTTACTTAAGTATTTTTATTTAAACAATATATGTACTTGAAATTCAAGCATTTTTATTTATTTAATTTTGAGAAATTCGTTAAACTTAATCAAAAATATTTATAAATCTTTCATTCTTTTCTTTTCTTTTTAGGTAAGTAAAAAATGCTATTTTCATTACCTACCTCCATAACAGCGATATTGATTAAAAACATGTATGTATGTACACAGATATTTTCTTTTGCTTTTTTTCCGCCCATCACTTAAACTGAAATTAAATAAATTCACATAAATGCACTCAAGTGTATTGAAATTAACCTCACAACGGACAGCTGATATTGGCATTTCAGGGGCATTTACCGCAGGAGAGGCATTACGAAAAAGAAGAAAATAAAATATGTAAATTGTATATTTATTAACTTTAACCGGCAACAAATTTCACTTGCACGCGTTCATGGTCAAAAGTGTTGCATAACCTGTTGTTGGTACTTCGTGCGGAAGAATATACAAAACTTGTAAAAACTTGTAAAAAAGCACAGTTCAGATGCGTTAAAAACCAGTAGAAGAAGCAAAAGAAGAAGATACGCAACCACGCAACTCTGTGTATCATGTTGCCGGGTGGCATGCAACTTTTTTTTTCTTGCTTGCAATGCATACACAGACCGTGTACATATGTAAGGTATATATGTATGTACATGAACATGTATTTAGTTATGCAGTTGGCATGCTGCCACGCATCGCACAGCACTTGCCATTGCAACAATGCGATATCGGGTGCGGCTTTGACTGCGAAAGCCACACATTTGCATTCGTTGTGGCCAAAACTATACCTCATTAAGGTCAAATACGCAGCGCAAACGCAGTTAATCTTCCGTTGCATAGCAGTTAGGTGGTGTGCGGTGCTGAATACCGATAATTTGCTCTGTTATTCCAACTTTTTTGTTTTCAAGTTTAAATTTTTGTTTTGTTGCTTTTCTTTTTCGTGTTAATTCAATGTTTGCATGACTGCAGCTTATAACTTTGTAAAACTGTCAAGCAAAAAAAATAAAAAAAAAATCAAAACAAAGTTAATATGTATACATAATGTATATGTACGTAAATATAGGTAGGCATACATATAATTAGTTCAGAGAAAAATGTGCTCCAGTGACCTTCAATTTAAAACTTGAATGCACACATTTGTAACGCTTCATTTTAAACAAGTTTAATCAATGAATTTGCATGTACCTACCTACTTACAACAAATGTATGTATGTATGTATGTATGCATGTAGGTAAATCTGTAAGACATTACAAATCTCTTCTTTTTCTTAGTCAGCCCTCTATGCAGCCTCGAGAAACCGGCTTCCGAAGTGGGCGCGCAACGCACATCATTTCAAGTGGTTCAATGTAAATAATATACCTACATACATATGTATGTACATACAGTGACTCATACTAATGACCACGTGTTGATTTTTTTTTTAATATTTGTAATATTTTTCGAGCTACATCTATTTTTGTTATTTTTCTATAAAAATACTTCCCTGCTTTAAACAAAACCATATGAAACACAGTTTCAAACTTTATACAAAATTTAGGAAAATTAAAAAAATTTTCATATAAATTTCACATAATTTTATGGGATTTCGTTTCTTCCAAAAATGTCGCCTTTGATTGCCCCTCTCTCTTTTGTTTTCGATTCTAAAATAAAGGCAAATGGTGAGAAAATTTTTGTGTTCGTTTCTTAAAATGTCACATTTTAAACTTGCACTTCATTAGACTAAATTTGTATGGGCTATAAAACTGCATACCTAAAAATGTTTTAAAAATTAAGATTTAAAAGTTCAAATTTTGATAAAAATTTTTAAATTTTTTTTTAGTTTTTAATAAAGCTTAAAACTGTGATTTACATATATGATTTTGGTTAAAGCTTGGGCAATATTTTAACAGCGAAAAAGCAAGAAAAAAAATGAGCTCGAAAACATTATGAATATTAAAAAAAAAAATATCAACACGGTGGTTACTTGTTTGAGCCACTGTACATATGTACATACGTATGTATATGAATAGCCAACCCATTGAGCTGGCATGATGTGAGGCAGTGGCCGATCACGTACATATTAACGACCGCATTCCCTGGCTTAGCGTTGAGTTAGTGTCACAAATTCTAGCATGATTTTGTGATGTATGACAATTTGTAATTTCAACTTTTTTCAAAAGTACCATCAATTGCTGCGCCATCACGTGAAATGCACATTTTCAAAACAGATTTGCTTGTTCATCGCCAGCAAATAACTTTTTTGCGATTTGATTTTTT
>NW_023458564.1:38181212-38201266 GCF_013731165.1 Rhagoletis pomonella | reverse complement strand
CGCACCACATTTTGACAAGTTTTGACATATTATTTTTGTTGCTATTTAATTATGGTTATTTTTTTAATTAAATTAAATTAAATCTCCCCGCTGCCACTAGATAGCCCCAGGACACTTCCCAGTAATGAATTTGTCAGCAAAGATGCCAATTCGATTATGGAAAGGCTTCTCCACATTAACTAGGTATAATGCACTCGCCTACGGCGGGAAATGATATATATACCAAGACACGGCTACTATAAGCTTGACCTGATTATGACCCTAGCAATGTATTCATATAATAATAATAATAATAATAATAGATTAGCTTGTTAGTGTTTGGCCGAGCTTCTCCTTCTTTGTGCAAATACCTACCATAAAAAAATAGAAATGAAAGGGGAGCAATGAGAAGACAGCACCGCCAGTGCTCGTCAGGACTCCGCCAAACAAATTGTCTTTTGTCGAGGTAAAGGACGGCCTTGACGAATGAGTAAGCCGGACCTTTTCAACCGGTAAAACGTGTAATGACAAGCATGCCTATGCGCAACGAGTAAACCACTCAACGACCCAGGCGGAAATATATGCAATCGACGTGGCGGCAAAGCTGGTGAGCTCCATCGACCTAGCTGCATCTAAACTTGACTGCGTTGTTGGTAAATGTCGTTATCGATAAATATTGCGTTATCGATAAAAAAAGAAGTAGAATCTACTTACAGGCATACCGATTGAATGCGCCAATTAATCAACATCTGCATAAGTAATTATATTTCAATTAATTACCTTCAACAGTGTCATTTTAAAACGCCTTCGTTTAAAAGTCCCAAAGTTTTAATTGCGCATATTAAATATTTGCCGTCATTATTATTCTCTCAATTTAATTTCACTTGCATCCAACAGCGCTAATTAATCTACGGTTGTAAAGCCACAGAGAGATTACGAGCAAGCCGCGAATGCGGTCAGCAGCAATGAAAATCAGCTTGCAGCGGCGAAGATTTTTAAACAAAAAATGTAAAAAAAAATAAAAATAAAACAAACAAAAAACGGAAAAACAAATAAGTTTAGAAAAATGTAAGCAAAGAAGCAGCAAGCGAAAAAGCGCCAAGCGGTCAAATTAAATTAGCAAGCGCAAGGTCAGCTTGGGCAAAAAATCAAATCATAAAAAAGTTATTTGCTGGCGATGAACAAGCAAATCTGTTTTGAAAATGTGCATTTCACGTGATGGCGCAGCAATTGATGGTATTTTTGAAAAAAGTTGATATCACAAATTGTCATACATCACAAAATCATGCTAGAATTTGTGACACTAACTCAACGCTAAGCCAGGGAATGCGGTCGTTAATACGTGATCGGCCACTGCCTCACATCATGCCAGCTCAATGGGTTGGCTATTCATATACATACATATGTACATAGATATGTACAGTGACTCAAACAAGTGACCACTGTGTTGATATTTTTTTTGTGTGTTAATTTTGTTTTCCAGTTAAATTTTTATTTTTTTGTTTTTTTGCTATAAAGATATTGTCTAAGCTTTAACCAAAACCATATAAATCACAATTTTAAACTTTATAAAAAACTTAAGAAAATTGAAAAATATTTCAACAAAATTTGAACTTTTAAATCTGAAACTTTAAAACATTTTTAGGTATGCAGTTTTATAGCCCATACAAATTTAGTCTAATGAAGTGCAAGTTTAAAATGTGACATTTTAAGAAACGAACACAAAAATTTTCTCACCATTTGCCTTTATTTTAGAATCGAATACAAAAAAGAGAGAGGGGCAATCAAAAGGTGACAAGTATGGTAGAAACGAAATCTCACAAAATTATGTGAAATTTATATGAAAATTTTTTTAATTTTCCTAAATTTTGTATAAAGTTTGAAACTGCGTTTTATATGGTTCTGGTTAAAGCAGGGAAGTATTTTTATAGAAAAATAACAAAAATAGATGTAGCTCGAAAAATATTACAAATATAAAAAAAAAAAAAAATCAACACGTGGTCATTAGTATGAGTCACTGTATGTACATACATATGTATGTAGGTATATTATTTACATTGAGCGACTTGAAATGATGTGCGTTACGCGCCCACTTCGGAAGCCGGTTTCTCGAGGCTGCATAGAGGGCTGACTAAGAAAAAGAAGAGATTTGTAATGTCTTACAGATTTACCTACATGCATACATACATACATACATTTGTTGTAAGTACGTAGGTACATGCAAATTCATTGATTAAACTTGTTTAAAATGAAGCGTTACAAATGTGTGCATTCAAGTTTTAAATTGAAGGTCACTGGAGCACAGTTTTTTCTGAACTAATTATATATATGCCTACCTATATTTACGTACATATACATTATGTATACATATTAACTTTGTTTTGATTTTTTTAAATTTTTTTTTTTGCTTGACAGTTTTACAAAGTTATAAGCTGCAGTCATGCAAACATTGAATTAACACGAAGAAGAAAAGCAACAAAACAAAAATGAAAACTTGAAAACAAAAAAGTTGGAATAACAGAGCAAATTATCGGTCTTCAGCACCACACACCACCTAACTGCTATGCAACGGAAGATTAACTGAGTTTGCGCTGCGTATTTGACCTTAATGAGGTATAGTTTTGGCCACAACGAATGCAAATGTGTGGCTTTCGCAGTTAAAGCCGCACCCGATCGTATTGTTGCAATGGCAAGTGCTGTGCGATGCGTGGCAGCATGCCAACCGCATAACTAAATACATGTTCATGTACATACATATATACCTTACATATGTAGATGGTCTGTGTATGCATTGCAAGCAAGAAAAAAAAGTTGCATGCCACCCGGCAACATGATACACAGAGTTGCGTCGTTGAGTATCTTCGCCTTTTGCTTCTTCTGCTGGTTTTCAACACATCTGAACTGTGCTTTTTACAAGTTTTTACAAGTTTTGTATATTCTTCCGCACGAAGTACCAACAACAACAGGTTATGCAACGCTTTTGACCATGAACGCGTGCAAGTGAAATTTGTTGCCGGTTAAAGTTAATAAATATACAATTTACATATTTTATTTTCTTCTTTTTCGTAATGCCTCTCCTGCGGTAAATGCCCCTGAAATGCCAATATCAGCTGACCGTTGTGAGGTTAATTTCAATACACTTGAGTGCATTTATGTGAATTTATTTAATTTCAGTTAAAGTAATGGGAGGAAAAAATTAAAAGAAAATATCTGTGTACATACATACATGTTTTTAATCAATATCGCTGTTATGGAGGTAGGTAATGGAAATTGCATTTTTTACTTACCTAAAAAGAAAAGAAAAGAATGAACAAGTTAATAAATATTTTTGATTAAGTTTAAAGAATTCCTCAAAATTATTTATGTAAATAAATAAAAATGCTTGAATTTCAAGTACATATATTGTTTAAATAAAAATACTTAAAGTAAAATTAATTATGTATGAGTATGTATAATATAGCTTACAAATTACAGAGCGAAAATTTAGTTAACTTTTAAAATTAAAATATATAGAAAGGTAAGATAATTTAAGAAAATGGGTGCGCCTTGGTTCTAGTTCGTTTTATATGGCAGAAATTTGTATTGTAAGTAATCGCCTTCATATTCGTATGGGTCTTCGTATTTGCAATTGTGTTGTTACTCCCTGCCAAAATTCGTATGGCCTCACTCAAAAAAATAAATTAATGTAATATTTCATTTATTTTATCAATTTTGATTAATAACATTTTTCAAACAGCTGGCAACCCCCTTAAAAATATTTTTGGCAGAAAAATGTCCTATACCTCCTTAGTTTGATGCCCATATTGCAGCACTTAATTTATCTTATTGATTATATAATGTTCAAAAAGGTGGCAACCTCCCTCAAAAATGTTGTCGACTGTGGGCCTTGTTAAATCTCTTTCTTGTAACAGCCGTATTACAATATTTAATTTGACTTATCAATTTACCTAAACTGCAATTTTCAAACAGGTGGCAACTCTCTCATTTTTTGCTTATATATTTAAAGTAAGATCTCAAGCAACAAGTACATCCATAAAAATTGCATTCGATTTCATGGCTTATCTTTCGAGTGATGCGCGTACAAACATACAGACAGATAACTAGAAAGGCAAAAATTCTAAAAATTGTTGGTTTGGTAACTGATGCTCAAATAAAAAAACTCTGACTAAATGTTTGAGTTAAAATTCTTTCATCTACAAATAAATGGAAAACTACTTTATCATATCAAAAGCAGATAATCTACAACAAACGAACGTACCAACTTTATCATATTTATTATGAAAACTAGATTATCAAATAAAAACAGCAGCTTTATTTCCCATAGCATCTTATAAAAGATATTCAGGTACGTCTAAGATGGCGGGCGACAGCTTTGTTTAAATACTGCAATGCGTAGATGCCTAATATGTATCTGTGTGTGTGCATTCGTATAAATATTTATGTATCAACGACAAGCATGCGTTGCATAATAATTTTATGCATTTGCAGACTAGCTAAACTTCACAACAATAGCCATCAACATATGAATGCTTCTGACAGTCAAAACAATAACAGAATTTAAAACGGATTGGGCATAAATTTTGAGATAATGAAACTGACTTAACTTGCATATAAATAACATATATGTATATGTATTCATATGTAGGTGTAGCATAGACCTGCATAAGTACATTAAAAGGCTATAAATTTTTATCAAAGCAGAATTTCGCACCATTGTGAGAAAAGTTAATACTTATATGAAGACGATGAAAGTGTAAAAGCAATTAAGTGCTAGCTCAACAGGAAACAAAAGCTAAAAAAATTTCTCCGTAAATGCGGTTTTCTCTTAATTTAGCAACAATATACGTTGGGTACAATGACACTTTAGTTGATTTAAAATCTAGTAACAAATTATTTATGGCAACACGGTGAGTTTTTCGCGCTTATCCGCACCCACTAATATAAATATTAAAATATGTTCCGTTGCTAATAAAAACTACAAATTTACGAGCACTTAGCAGCTGACAAAGCGCTCCACAAAAAAGGTGTTAGATTCCTTAATTTACATAAACACATTTTGGAAGGTTCAATGGAATCACAAATCGTATGTAACCAACTGTAATCAAGCAAAAATTAGCTCATCAACTTTTAGCGAATGATGCCGGATGTGGAGTTTGGAAAAAAAATTTAATATAGCGTGTTGCTAATTGGCTGAGTTGCAAGATGTCTTACAAGAACACTACATATTTATTTATGTACTGTCACTCCCAAAATTGAGCGAACGGCTCTTTTTTGTTAATATTGGACGCTAAAAATGTTTTGTTAATTCTGTATAAAAATATGGCTTATATTTCCATTAAAATCCAAGAATGATACTGTGTACAAACATTAAGAAAAATCTGCAAAGTTTCATTAAAATCGCGAACTTTTTATACGAATTTCTAAAAATAATTCAGGTATGCAGTCTTATAGCCCATTAAATTTTAGTATTATAATGTGCAAATTTAAAATCTCTAAAAATTTGCGTTGATTTTTGAGAATTTTTTTGCTGACTGTCCTACATACAAAATTTTCAGATTTTTTTTTTATATGAAAACAAATGCGTAGGACAGCCAGCAAAAAAATTCTCAAAAATCAACG
This sequence comes from Rhagoletis pomonella, assembly GCF_013731165.1. Classification (NCBI taxonomy): domain Eukaryota; kingdom Metazoa; phylum Arthropoda; class Insecta; order Diptera; family Tephritidae; genus Rhagoletis; species Rhagoletis pomonella. The sequence goes on along the minus strand of NW_023458564.1, from coordinate 38,195,668 downwards.
CGAATTTTTAAACATCAACACTTAAGGTGTTATTTTTTATTAAAAGGACAATTTTGAAATTTGTCTCCCTTTAACCAATTCAAGCGCTGATTAAGAAAGAGTCTTTGCAATTGTAACTGGTGTTTAATGCAAAAAGCGAACGAAAGTATCTGATGAAATGTTAAATAGTACATGTAAATATGTATATAAAATAACGTTTGCTTTTGAATCAAAAAAAGTCAAGTGCTTCAACGTTAAAGGCACCAAAAATCACATTCGTTTACGCAATGCAAATAATTTGAAACAGTGATAGTTTTACGATGCGGGAAAGTATTCAACCATAAAAACACAAAAAAGGTTTCTTCAAAATCTTGGGTTTTAATAAACACCGAAGCTAATTTGTGAATGTGGTAAATGTTTTAAAATTCTTTTAGACCTTTAGTGGGTAATCTACCGATCATTGAAATGTTACTTTTTTACTGCTCAAATATAGGTTTTCAATTCTTTGGGAATTTGTGGTAATTTAACAGAGAATGTCTGGCACGACTGCTTAGTGGATTCTTCAAAAATTGTTCGCTTGCTGGAGAATTATATTAATAATAGCAAATTCCCGGCGTGCTTCACTGCGCCTTTAAAATATTTTTTTTTGTTTTTACTCCCTCCTAAAACTCCAAAATGCTCATGAATAACCAAAATCAAGTTTAGCAACTCTTTTAATTTCATTTTCTATCAAAGGAAGAGATACATAAGTACAAATTTAATTTTATTGTTACAGCTATGAATATTCTCTCTTAGCCGCTGACTCAACAATTTCTCAGCAATTAAATGCTTTTACATTTGTTTAGGTAAGACCTTAAATTGCAAGCTCGAAATTCCATATATGGACAATGCTGCAAGCGAAATTTCATTCACCTGCACACAAAATGACTTTGACCATAAACTGACTAACCAAAAATTTTTTTCGTACAGCTGATGTCATCAACTATTTTCGTGTCTAACAACCTACAGACGAGAAAGCGTGAATGCAAATAAGTTGAGAAAAAGAAAAATAAATATAAAAGAAGCATATTTGGCATTAAAACAAACAAAAAAATATCAATAATAAAACAATATTTTTTTACTGTCGACAAAGCGACCTTCAGCAACACACACACACACACGCACATAGACTCAAATAACTGCACAAGCGGCATTCGTTCGATCGATCGCTCGATGAGTGGACAAGCCAGTGATGATCAAACCGCGATTAACTAATATTTAAGTATTTAGGCAACAATCTATGTGTTTCTGTGGGTGGGTGTGTGTACTTGGTCTCTAGCAGATAATATCTACATATGCATGCATGTACATATGTGCAATATCTGATTTATTTTTTTTCATGTGTCCAATACCTCAAATCTGTTTGAAAGTGAAACTGATAGCTTTTTGTAATTTTTTATTTGTGTCTAGCGCTCATTGAATGATGGTAAGGAAATGCGGGAAAAAAGAGGCACAAGTTATTCAAGACCAGCCAGTCGGTTAGCTGCGTTTATAGGCATATGGCACTGCCTTGCACGGCGCGCTCTAGGGCTACTGGCAAATATTTAGCTGGTGCTTTGGGTTTTTTAGCGCTTAAGCACTAGTCACAAATATTTATATTTCAAAAAAGCGGTTAGTCAACTCAATAAGTCACTGTTCTTTACGATTGTGATTTGTAAATATTTTTTTTCAATAACTTTTGTTTTTCAATTTATTTTTTATTTTATTTTTTTGTTTTTAGAACCGCTTTTAAACGTGAGTCTTCTTCTTTACGCTTTAAACTTGTCTTTTCATCATTCTGCTGCTCATAATGTTTTCCAGTTTTTATTAAGCATCTGTATTATCTGTATTTAAGTGTTGCATATTTGAATTTTCCACCCATCATTGTTTGTTGTTATTTACTGCTTAGTATATCTTAAGTTGACTAAATAGAAGCTCTATAGATTTTCGACTTGTCTTTTTGTGCACTTTTGCTCATTTGCTTATGGATTGCTCGTTTAAAACAGTGATTAGCATTGACACTTTTACATTTTCTTTGTCTTGCTATTCAGACCAATAGCAATGTCGTTGGCAGAGAATTATTTGAATTGTTTTCGACTCGACAAAAATCGTCTGCATTATCATTTTAAATATCACATTGCAACGATAAAAATCAACGAATTTTTTTAAAAATGAAAAAAAAATTTCAAGGGGAAATAACTTATTGGTCTACAGCGTAGTTAGTAAAGCCTTTATGGATGGACAATGCAGGCAACTTCGATGCAATAGTACAGAGCAGACTCCAAAATTCCAGAAGGCATTGAGACAGGCATATACATATGGGAACAGAGGAGACTTTCAGGTCCGTTCCTATGGGTAAATTTCCGGACATTTTTTAAGCGATGGTTTCGCCATCAGTCCGTGTGCAGACATAAACTTAAGAAGAAATTACCGAAACAAGAGCATCATAATCTTTAGAGACAGTCTGGCGGTACTCATAGCCCTTTTATCCTTTTGGGCTCAATCATTGTCCTTTTGAGGGTAGTCGGAATCTTAATGCTCTTTCTGAATACCACAACACTCAGATATTTTAGTATGATGCCACAAGGGGGAGAGAAATGTGTTAGTGGATGGCTTAGCTAGGAAAGCAGCAGCATCAACTCCCTCAAGGCCTGAATTATTGCCAACAGTAGGTTCCAAACCTGCCATACAAGAGCTCAGGAAAGTCATAATGCGAATGAGGGAATAACATGAGCAAGGCACAATGGAACTTGGCCAAGCCAAAATCTGAAGCCTACCTTAAGGGAAATCGAGGATTATCATGGGCATCCGCATGGCACACCACACTATTTATGTGGGTATCTGCATGAGTTAATTATCTGATTAAATGACCTGAGTTGCGTTTGTGTATCAGCAAAGAAACGAGCGCAGAATAAAGGCGCAAGGTGGCCAAAGGATGAGCAGCACACTCCTATCCCCAAAAGTTCTTCTTTAGTTTCTGGGGATGAGGTGATATGATAAGTAGAACACATAATAGGGTAATTAAGTCGCAGTGCGTACCTCTTTTAGTTATAAATATTTATGTAGCAAAATGCAGCCTCCCTTATGATGCGACCGATAACGGAATGAGGCTGATGAACTTCGCTGCTTCATAAGAAGATCCTTCAAGCTGTCTCCATGTCGAAAGCCGATAAACCAAATGGACCAAGTTCTGATAGACAGAAGACTCATTTTCCAATTTGATATACGATCCGAGACCCAAAAACTTCTCGCACCGCTTTATCGTCACAGCCAAGATGCGTAACTGCCTCTGTGCAGCAAAAGCTGTGTGATTAGCAAAATAATTAAGTTTCAATGAAGAAAATCTGCATTCAAAACAGACTGCCAGCAACTTCGCTCCTGACTCCACACCAGCGAACAGTGGGATCACATTTCCCGCGCACTCTGTACCACCACAGAAGAGGTAATTGGGTTTCAACGAACCCAATAGAACTCGCGAAAATTCTATTAGAAAGTTAGGTGACTTACGCAAGATTTTAAAGACCAGGGCATATCCCTATAGGGGACTTAGCGGCCGAAGTGCACAGTATTCTTCCCCAACCTACAGAATTGCACTGAAACGAATAGAGCAAATGCAACCGAGCCCCAATGGAGGTACGAATCGTAATTTCGGGCTGACGAATTTTGTAAGATGAGCTTATGCCAGTCAACTGACGTTTAAGGCGGCGCTTGTCCAATCGATAGCACGAAAAGAATATATCAATATGCCACAATGTCTGCATTGGATTTCCCTGCTAGACTAATAAGTCTGCGTAAACACCGCCATCTGCTTCAGAATTGGGAAGGGCCTCTCCGAGTCGTTCCTTACGAAACGAGGCAGCCGACAGATAGTCTACTTAGCTGTCATATGCATTTTAAGCCACTCATTATGGCAGCATCAGATGGAATGGCCCTTGGATTATCCGCGAGAACAGCGTCAAGCAAGAAAAAAAAAATTTGAGTTTTATATTTTTCAGCTCATTTATCCCTTAGTAATTTATTTTGCACATACCGGGAACTAATGAATATACATACATACTTTTTTCTTTTCAAAAAATATAGCCCATTCAATTTTATTATGAAAAAGTGCAAGTTTGAACTTGTTAAAAAATCGCATTGTTTTTTGGCAATTTTTGCACGCAGTTTCTTCCATAAAAAGTGTCATACAAAATAACACCGCCCTCAAAAAATTGCCAAAAATTTAATGGACTATAAAATTTCATACTTAGAATTTCTATAATAATATAATGATTTATAATCAGATTAGAAAGTCGCAAATTAATACACAAATTTATTGAATTTTCCTGAGTTTCGCACAAAGTTTAGACATGTTATTTGTATAGTTTTTGTTGTATTTTTTATAAAAAATTTGCGAAAATAAATTAGAATAAAAAATTTTGCGTACATTGAAAAAATTTATCTGTGCTAATACTTTTGGCCACCACTGTATGTACATACATACATATATCGCTTCAACTAAAATAAATGGTTTTCTTACATCGCTTTGTCGGAAGATTGTACTTGCAGAGTCATTTGAACTCGAAATAGATATATATATATCTGTGTTCGTATGGAAAAGTAGCTTATGTCGAAAGGCTGGCTTTAGTATAAATCGGCATTCGCAGTATACGATTGCGAATGACTCACTGGCGCTGAGCTGTTGTAGAACTTTTGGCAAATAAACGTGCAAGAACTAGTTCCGATACTAGCAAGTCAATATTCTTATTAAGTCTCATCAAAAAATTCCTTGCCGTTTAAAGAGTAAAGGGAATGCCGCATTATACTAAAGCCAGCCTTTCGACATAAGCTACTTTTCCATATGAACACAGATATATGCCTATAAATGCCAAATTAACCAGCAATTAGGTGCTTGACGAACGGCTACTCGTACGTTGCCCAGCAGCGCTCTAAATTATTAATTACAATTTATTGCAATTATGCGGTCATTAATACCGTTTAGTAATGATTTGTTGTACGCTGTAGCTGTTCTTTGTTGTTATGGCCACTATTTACAATTCTCTGCCGCTTTAATAAATTTATGTTCGCACGTGATGATAAATTTGTCAAGCATAAGTGCTCATCAACTACTCAACGCTTCCATAGTAAGTAGGTGTTTATTGCGCTCGTAGTTGTCAAATAAACAAAATTATATTAAATCATATTTAAAGTGCCATAGATAAGCATCTGCTGTCTGAGCTTGGTAGCTTGATGGACGGATGCTGTTGCGAAAAAAAAAATTAAATTTTATTTTTTTAAACAGGCAATCAAAAATTTTTTCCTCGCCCTAAATATGCAATTCGTCAGCCAATAGCTTGACTTAGCTACCAACATTTTTCATGCGTGCCTTTGGGCGCGCACACGCACGCGGGTGTTTGACCTTACGCCAGCTGGCAGAGTTTGTAGTACTCTGCCTGCCAGGCGGCGAAGAGAAAAAAGCTAACTGTTGGCTGTAGAAATTCCCAAATTAGAAGCGTTTGAATTCCTCATTTTTAATCAATTTAGAAAGGCGTGACTGCCACCGAAAACAGGCGGAAGTGTGAAAAGTGGTGTAGAGTTTAGAATTGTTTGCTGCACGCCAACTGCCTGACCGCGCGTGTTATTGTTAAATTTGTGTTTTTTTTTTTTTTGTGCGACTCCTCACGTTCGCAGGCACGCATGTTGCCAACTTAAATTATGCTGTCAGACACAGCGCCGGCGATGGCAATGCTAATGTCCAACTTTTTCGCCTTATATTATAAACTTATATTTTTACTACTTACTGGCGTTTTTTTTTTTTGTCTGATTTTTGACATGATTTCACGTCTGCACTTAAATTGCGATGGTGTGACTTTAATTATTATGCGTAAATTGCGCTCCGTAGGCCACAAAAGCAAAACATTTTCACGAACATTAGTCAGCAACGAATTTGCTGTCAAGTTGAAGAAGACAAAGGTAGTGAGGCTGTAAGCTTAACTACAGCCACACAGTAGCCGCAAAAGAGCATCAACAAATAGCAGGAATTTCATGCATGAATTGGAGGAGGAATGTCATCCCACCGTTCGTCCGTCAGTCTGTTGGTATGAGCATTATCATATTTACATTATCAATAGACCGCATGAGACCTAGCAGAATCATAAGGTAGATATAAAATAAGAACAACTAAATATGTACAATAGGGTGCATCACTCGCCATACAAAAAAACAAGGATGCGGATTTTCCATTGGAAATTCTTACTTGATATTATAAATACGAAGGTGAGTGTGGTTGCTTGTTTGTCACGCTTTCACGCCTTAACTGCTCAACCGATTATCATGAAATTTCGCACACTGGTGTCAGTTAGCCCAACTTAAAATATAGAATAGCTTTTAACTCGATTAGGAAAGTGGGCGTGGCACCTCTTATACAAACGGAATTTTTCATGCTGCATATCTCAGAAAGTATTTGCGGCAGAGTACATACTCAGGGAAGAGGGCTGCCACCAGTTAAAAAAAGCAAATTTAAATTAATTATTCGCAAGCTATAAGAAAAATCTAAAAATCGGTTTCAAACGAAAGATTGTTAAAAAATCTTTACTTCGAATATTTAGTGCCATTTTCCCAAATAGCTTTTTAAATTTTTCTGCCATTGAAAAACATTTTTTGAAAACAAAATTTGTGTTTAAAGAATATTATTATGTGTTAGCTGTTAAAAAATTAAATCCAATTAAATAATTTAAATTATATATTATATAAATATGAATGGAAGAGGTTTTGAAAGGGCTTTATTCCAAAACTAGATACATGCAGTAGGAATGCCACCTATTTGAAAAATCAAATTTTACTTGAATTAAGGTAATAAGTTAATTCAAATACATATGTATGTATATATATTTTACAATATGCGTCTCAGACGAAAGAGCTTTAAGAGAGTTGCCACCTATTTAGAAAATTAAATTCAAACCATTTGGTAATTTGAAAAAAATTATTAGGTACAATTTGAATATCAATCTAAATGGTTTTGAAAGGGCTTTATTCCAAACTACAAGTAGTAGGGTTGCCACATATTTGAAAAATAAAGTTTTACTTTAATTAAGGTAATTAGTTGATTCAAATGCATATATATATATATATATATAAGAGTTTTAAGAGAGTTGCCACCTCTTTAGAAAATTAAATTCAAGCCATTTGATAATTTGAAAACTATAGGTTGGTGGGTTGCCACATGTTTGAAAATTAAAATTGGGCTTGAATTCAGATATTAAATTAATTTAAAATGTATCACAAGACAGAGGTTTAAGACAGTTATAGTTTGAAAACATTTTTAAGGGGATTAAAATAAATGTAAAAGACTCCTACTTTTTTGCCGGGTTTAAGTATGTTGTGTTTTACTGAAATAAATAGCACCCACGAATAGCGAAGGGGAAACATATTAAGATTTTTGATTTGAAAATGTCTCCAAAGATAGAGATCTTTTTAAATAAAATTAATTCTCTAAAGCAATAAATAAAATTAAATTTTAAAAATATATTTTCTTAAAATATAATAAATTTAATAATTCCTGTGAAAAACCCGCTAATTTTTTTTTTTTGGTGTTTTACCCTAATGTACAATAACAGCAAATAGTTATATCTAAGCTTTAAGCCAAATTGTGTCCAGACTTTTATCACCTTAAAGACATCAGTGCGCGCATGGCACTCAGCTAGCAATACATACACGTACTTGGTCTTCACAATTAAAGTTTCTTCTGTAATTTTATGCAAATCTTAATGAACTGCGTAAGAATTCTTAAAAAAATATATATATATTAAAAATTATATGCGCAGCACAGGTTAATTAAAGAACAACGTCTTATCACTCGTACCTGTGCATTTTTGTTTTTCGTTGTCTTACTCATCTGTTTTCGCACGCATCCAGAAGATGGTCAGTTAAGATAGCCGCGTTAACTGATTTACTTTTCTTCTTAATTGTGTAGTGTCTTGTGCATATAAGAAGATGCATAATTATGTGCTTTCTGTGAAGCACTTGGAATACTAAGAAATCTGGGCGGATGAAATTCTGCTTGCTAAACGACCATGAACTGTTATGACAGTTAAGTAAAAAAAAGCGACTAGATGAAGTCGGACGATTAAGGAGTGGCACAGTCTTTCTGTTATACATATTTCGATTTGCTAGAATTAACTCCTGTAGTGAAGATATAGTTCCTTGGCATGCATTCCGACTCGACAATCAGTAATCAAATTTAAAATCTTATTTAATTAGCAGTCACTTCATCGGGAACATATATATCTAAGTATAACATTAGTTCTAATGGAGGTTGCTGATTTGACAGATAATTCAGAGAAAATTTCTGAGTAAGAAAAGGTCCAATTAATCGATTCAACGTAGAAATGCAAGTCGAATTCCTAACCTTAGACATAATTATCACACTGCTCATACACTAGGCCGGGTCACGAGAAAAGTTTACAACTACACTCTCTAGTTTGAAAGTTTGTTTGTAGGGAATTTTGGTAGCATAAAAATTTTAAAATTGTCGCTCTAGCCAAATTTGAACCTCAACTTCAAACTGTGATATATAGTTAAAAAATATCTAGTTATATTGAAGTACTGTATGCATGCTCATGGTGTTAGTATTATGTTGACCTACGTAAATTACCTCCTTCACCAGTAAAATCACCGACTGAATTTAACTTGCGTTACCACAAAAATGTAAATTTTAGTATGTATGTTATAAATCGTGTTCATAATGTTTGAGTGATATTTAGCACTAAAAATAACTTTCAATAGATAAATACTTATGAAGTTAACTCAATTTCGTGTGTAATGAAACATGGCCAGGATGGCAAAATCCTCATAAATTAAGCTTTCAAATAAGAAGATGGTTAATTAAAAACTTTTTTTTTTGTAGTGTGGATACCGACCTAATACACACCCAAGGTTTCTGCTGTCAATAATTTTGAGATTGGGAGCAACATGATTTTTGCTGATCTCTCAGGAATGTATTTTTAGACTTTAAGCAAACAAAAAAACACTTTGAGAGCATAACTTTATAGAATTCTAATTTGCTGTTGGGCTATAATATTTTCGAATGCGACTACCAAGAAGCTGTTGTCTTTCTTTCATTTCTGTCAAATGATGTCTTTGTTGTTCTTGATAACTTTTAATTATTGAAATATAAATGGAAAGTATTTTTTTAATGTTGTTCCATTTTCAGGAGTGCCTAATAGTAATAGCTGCTTCCACGAGTTTGACCAATTCAGTTTAAATTCTCTTCGAATGTTCTTTTACTATAAAGGATGCATATAAAAAAATTTCAAAGGAATCAAAAACTCCTAAAGCACTTATCCGAAATTTCATTTTCTCAAACACTTAATAAGCCTAAAGCTGCGTAGCCATGCGAGTTGTTAAGCGCATTTTTCATCCGCTGAAAATCACATTTTCAACTTCCAATTGGCTTTCGGCTAACAAACAAAGTGAATTGCTGTCATTTAAAATGAAACGAATTAAATGGCCGCATAAGAGCAAGCCACCCAAACGTATTATATGTAGGTAAGTATGTTGTGTATATGTATGTAAGTACAAAAAATAATTAAAAAATAATTCAGCAGGCTAATGAAAAAGTTTAGAATCGCCATAAAATCGCCAGCTAATTAAATTACCAATCAAATGCATTGACGCCCAAGTGCAAAATTGATATTATTTGAGTATTTAACAAATTTTAGCCAATACAAAATCGCAACAAAATAAATTTAATAAATAAATAAATGATCGTGGAGGGCAGGGCAGTGCAAATTTTAGAATATGGATATATGTACAATAATTGAATTTGCACACTTTCGTTACGTTGCGAATGTATTTTGCTGTAGGGTTGCTTGTCTTTCTATTTATCTCTTTTTTATGTACAACAAACACAAACATCTAAATTTGCACATACTCGTACTAATCTAAAGCACAAAAGTACAACCTTGAAATCATTTGCAGATATTTTACGCAAATAGTATGTGCGTTATTTTTATTTGATAGAGAATATTAAAAAAGAAAAAAAAAACACAATTAAGTGTTTGTAAACAAGTGCTCACGGTATTTAGCTGGCATTGATATTGAGTCGTAATGCTTTGAGGTGGTTGAAAAATAGCGCTCATATTGGCGGTTATAGTGCACAAAAATCGTGGTATAAATTTGGGAGCTCTTTTCGATTAGCCTTATAAAGGTTGATTCAAGTGTGATGCAAAGTTTAAGTTTAATTAAAAATTTTTGTTAATTTTTTTCAGACAATTGGTACTACAGGCTTTGGCACGCTTACTCATGGAGCGATACTCAGTTGAAGAACGCTTAAAAGTTATCGATGCATGAAAACGAATTTATGAAAACGGGGATTTTTTTGAAATTGAAATGAAATTCGAAGAAACTGGGTCAGTGGGAAACGCGAAAATATCCGTGCGTCTTCTGCTGTGAAATAAAGTGTGTAGGTACCAGGCCGTCATAACCTGAATTCGCCGTCGTGCACAGCAATGAAAGCTTTCCTGCAAACGAAGTTCCATGGACGCACTCTCACTGGACAACGAGGTCTTGCGATTGGACACTGGACTTTTGACATTGGACTTTTTTTCTCGCCGGCTACGTGAAAAAGATGATTCCAGTGCCACCGAATGAACCCGTTACAAATAATAGACAGTGTATCCTGTGTTGCCTGTGTTTCGTACATTTTTATGTATGTATGTAAATGCCATAGAATAAAAACAAGGTGAAATATAAAAAAAAAATCATGTCGACAAATTTTTCTTGTATTTTATGTATGAAAAATCGACGGTCTTATTGAATCACTCAATATTTACGCACATTATAAAATTCTTTTTTTTAACATCTTTTTCAAAATTTTGCACTGTTTATCATTGCCAGAGTTACATATCTACACTGACCTTTGGTGCAAAGTATTTAAAACAAATTAAAATTCTTGTCATGTCTTGAGTAGGCGTTGCTAACTAATCATTTGGCAAATTTTGGCAGTGCCAAGGTGTCGTACCCAAATCATTGGCGTCTGCTAATTGATTGGCAAAAAAAAACAAAAATACAAAAATGCGGAAAACAAGAAAGACTAACAAGATTGAGGTGCAAAATACTTCAAGAAAATAAACATGCTGCATTAACCAAGCAGCTGAAGCAGATTTTTCTGCATAAATATTTTTATTTTTTAATAAATTTTAGATTGAAGAAGTCCAACCAAAACATTGACCGAAGTGCAAAACGTAGATACAACTTATAAGTAAAAGGAAAAAGTAAACAAGTAACTGTATTTTTTTCTCAACTTGACCCTCTTCCCTGGATTTGCATAAATCTGCCGCACACTCTTTTTCCCTTTGTTTTTTGCTCACTTTGCTCAATTTGCTGTAAAACACCATGTGCAAGTGACACTCCAAGCAACTCTGCGTCAGCTGCAAACTTCATTAATAATACAACCAAAATCGTAGCGAAAAAAACTCTGCGCGCTGAAGTAATCGATGAGACCATTAAAATGAAGTTCCGCTGAAAATGCCAAAACAAAAAAATATGTGCCAAAGCATAACCAAATGAATCGTATAAATGAAACCCCCTTAATCAAACTAACGGTGTCAGCTGTTTATTATATAAAATTCAATACAAAAAAATCGACGCATTTCATTTATCATTTTAGCATATTTTTATTGAGTCCACCCATTTGTGTATTTGCATGTCAAAAAAGATACAACGTAAATTCGGCAATCCGTGGTGTGAAATGAATGAAAAATGCAAATCCGGTTGTTGTCCTATTTTGCACAGCAATTTAATGTTTCTATTCAAAAAAGTTTATTAGAGATGAAATATGCGAAAAAAAATTTAGAGGCTGTTTGCATACTTATTAAAAAAAAAGACAACGAGCAGGGTTTTTTTCTGATTCATGTAACGGAAGTGTTTTAAAAAGTGAGAGGTTTAGTTTTTCAGGGTGCTCGAGCAGGGTAAACCTTTTTATTGGCATTAATCGATAGCGGCTAGGATGCAAATATATATGTATGTATAGTTAAAAAGATATATTAATCGATATGCTTTCTTTAAATATTTATCGATTACACTATGTAACAAGATTTTTGTCCCTGGGTTGTAATTGTTATTTCCTAGTCAGTTAGGTCCCAAAAGTATAGAAAACAGCTATTGTCGCAAGATAACTTTGCTTTTGTGACCATGGCAGCGCTTATCTGCGTTTATTTTTATGCTTGTTTGTGACATTCTTAATGGGCCTGCAAGGCGGTTACACCAAGTTTCCTTGCTTTCTATGCCTGTGGGACAGCAGAAACGACAGTGCACACTACAGTAAGCGTGAATGGCCACAACGAACTGAATTCACAGTGGGGAGGAACAACGTCAAGTGGGAGCCCTTGGTGGACCCCCAGAAGGTACTGATGCCACCACTCCACATCAAACTGGGTCTTATAAAGCAATTCGTCAAAGCTCTCGACAAAAATTCTTCAGCGTTCAAGTACCTACAAGACTTGTTGCCTAAGCTCTCTGAGGCGAAAGTTACAGCCGGTATCTTCGTTGGACCACAAATAAAGAAAATCTTCGAGTCTGAGGAATTCCCCAAGAAGCTCACTCGTGTTGAGAAAGCTGCTTGGATGAGTTTTATATCAGTGGTACAGGGATTCCTAGGCAATCACAAAGCCGCAAACTACGTGGAGCTGGTCGAAAGTCTGGTGGAGATCTACGGCAAAATGGGCTGCAGGATGTCTCTCAAACTCCATATTCTGGATGCACATCTTGACAAATTCAAGGAGAACATGGGAGCATATTCAGAGCAGCAAGGCGAGCGCTTCCATCAGGATATAATGGAATTTGAGCGGCGATACCAAGGACAATACAATGAGAACATGATGGGAGATTACATTTGGGGATTGATTAGAGAAAGTGACTCGCAGTTTAAACGCAAATGTCGAAAAACCACCCGCTTCTGATTTACTTTTATGTTTTTGGTTTTCTGAAGTTTTAATAAAATTTAGTTTTGATTTATATGTGCTGTTCTGTATGATTTTCTCTGTAGTGAAAGACTCAAACACGTTTTTCTCATAATTTTAGCATATTTTAATGAATCACATTGTCCTGGTCACAAAAGCAAAGTTTCCGAGGAATATTAGGTGGTTTCCATACTTCTAAGGCATAACAGACTAGGAAATAACAATTACATCCCAAGGACTGAGAAAATTTTTTTTTTTGTTACTTAGTGTTATGTACATATTCATCGGTAATGTAACGAAGTGCTTGTAATTTTCACAACTGTTATCGCCGAAGTTATCGATATTAATATAAAAATGGTTATTATCTTTTTTCTATAAATTATCGGAATTTTTGCCGGTAGTTTCTTTTCGCTATATACAGATCGGAATTTTTACGCGTTAACTATAATTACCAACACTTTGATAACAGCTCGATAGACTTTATTGAAGTTTTTGTCGTAAATGTATCCGATGAACCTATCGAAAAAGGTATTAAAAAATCGATATCTAATACACTTATCGACATACATATTTATACTTTTCGATAAATCTATGGATAAATGTGTTTATATTCTTTAATATAGCCATTAAAAGATAAATACTTTCCGATATTGCTATCGACGAATTTTACGATATCTTAATAAAGGTTCAAAGTAAAAAAAGCGATAAATCGATCGATACACTTATCGGCCTATTACGATAAATCTATCGTACTTAGATCAAAGTATTTATACCTATCAATATTGCTATCGGCGAATTCATCGATAACTCCAGCTAAATATTTACCGAGAAGTATATCTAAATATGTATCGATAAGTTTATGCATATCCTCATCAATTTTTCTATTTACTTATTTCGAAACCTTTTTCTATACATACATAGATACGAGCACAAAATTAGTTCCACAGCTTTTAATCTTCACATCAGCTACAGTTTTATTTTCCTCGCATAGATAGTCCATAAGATGCGAGCATGTAAATATAAATTGCATTTGCAATATATTCACGAATTATTCCGCTTGGATTTTCCTTTGAAATTGGGAGCCCACCTTGCATACATAAATATCAGTTAAGTTACTTAGCAGCCATGATTTCGACAGCAGCAAGAAAAACAAAACTAAAAACAAAACCTGTGGAAGTAATATAAAGCAACCGGATTTGTTATTAATTAATTTTATGGCACACAAAAACTGCTAAAGCCACCATATTCTCATCAAAAAAGAAGACAAAAGTTTGACCTTCATTTAATTGTTAAATGTTTATATCTACATACATACATATTTAGATCTTCATTTCTTACTCATTTTTAAATTCTCTTCCAACAACTGCTTTTGATTGTCACGTTCCTGTGCTGACCGAGTGGAAGTGAATAATTTGTTTGGTTTTTTTTTTTATTTTTAATTTTATTGCAATGAAATAAAATAATTGTGTGAATTTGCATTAACATTTATAGCAGAGGTGGATTAATTTGTATGCGAGCACCGTT
>NW_023458564.1:38177921-38181112 GCF_013731165.1 Rhagoletis pomonella | reverse complement strand
AAAAACACACAAATCGGTCCACTTTTTATAAAGGAATTATAAAATCTGCCATATTTTACGACTTCCATCAAAATATTTTGGAAAAGTATTAAGATTTGCGTGAGCTCTACTCATCTCAAAGTATCTCCAAAAATCAAGTTTTTTTATAAAATTAGTTTTAGAAAATATTCTCTTCCAAAAAATCATCTCAGTTAATAGAAGACTCCGCGTAAATATGTTTTAAAATTTCATGAACGGAATCGAAATCATAAGATCTTTGGAGGTACATATTTTCAATTCGGTCTAGCTAATGGAAATCTTAATTTTTTTGTGATTCGGCAATTTTTTTTTTTGGTGATGCACCCTAATGTAAAATTTTTGTTAGTGATTAGTGAGTTTGTTATTACCAAGTAGCCTTGTTAGTGTTAAAGTCAATAGAAGCGTTTAACATGCTAATTTAGCTGTAGATTTTATAGTAAGTAAGCATAATTTTTAGTCATAAAATTGTGTTGCCCTTTTCTTCTTTATATGTATACAGTGATTCAAACAACATTCGGCAAATTGATTTTAGTTTTAATATACGCAACTTTTTCAAGTTGAAATTTTTTTAACTTTTAATAGAAATAAAGTTCATTTTAAAGCTAAAATTTTACAAAGCAAAGTTTCAATTTCAAAACTTTTTAATTTGAATTTCTGCAAAATTCTGCAAAAATCGTGTTTTCTTTATACATATACGGTGACAGTTGACAAGATTACTATTTTTAAAAGTCACAATTTTTTCAAGCTAAAATTTTATTTGATAATATATATAGAAACAGAGTGCATTTTTTAGCGCAAATTTTACAGATCAAAGTTTAATACTTTTCGTCAGAATTTAGCAACATGCTAAAAAAATTTTCAAGATTTTAAATTTTTCATTTGAATTTGTACAAAGTTTTTTGGAAATTGGTAAAATTTCAGTGTGATAAAGTGCGAATTTGAAGCGCCTAAAATTCGCGTTGATTTTTGTTTTTTTTTAGCTGTGGGTCCTTCTCCAAATAAAAATCGTCGGCAAAAAGATGTGTTCTTTTAATTTTCGCAACTTTCTTTAAGTTCAAATTGTTTTGTTAATTTTGTATAAAACTATAGCTCATTTTACTACGAAACCCTTATCAAGTTTAAAACAGTATGCAAAGTTTAGAAAAATTAAAAAAAAAAACTTTAATCAAAATTAAAGTCTACAGTAACACAAAATTTGTTATTTGTTTGTAAAAAAAATGCCTGCAAATAAACGTTTCAAATTGTAAGACAGATTTAGAAAAATTACAAAAAAAAAAGTCAAAGTTTTGTACATTCAAAATTTTTGGGTATCCAATTTTGTAGCCTATCAAGTTTTAGTACACTAAAGTGAATTTTACAGCGGCTGAAGAGTCGCATTTACTTTTAAAGCATAGCTAAAAATTTTCTAAAAAATCAAATTAAAAAATTTTTGAATCTTGATGAAACCTTTTTAATTTAATTTTTTTTTTTTATTTAGCATACAGTTTGAAACATTAATTCATAGCAGTTTTTATACAAAATTAACTAAAAAAATTACTACGAAAAATTTTGTGAAATTTAAAAAAATATACTTGTGTACGGCTGCTATGAGTTACTGTATATTCTCATTGTAAATTTGCAATTTCTATATATTCAATAGACAAAACTTACTATTTGTAAGGCTTAAGTTTAAGCACATGCCGATCAATTGACCAGCATTTGAATTGCAATTAAAGCCATAATCAAAGTCCTCAAAGTCCTCAAAGTAAGCTCATTAAAAAGCACACGCTCAACTAACACATATGTGTGCACACTTATGTATGTACATACATACTTACATATGAAGTTAATAAAATATATAATTCTTGTGCTCACATACATACCCGTATGTATGTATAAACATATCTACTCATTTCAAATCTGTTGAAGAATTGAAGCGCAAAATTACAATTTAACTAAGTATGAGATAACTTAGTCTGCTTAAAATTGCATTATCTTCTGTGTGTGTACGCAATATGTTTTCAAAACAGGCTTCTTTGTATTGCTTGAAAAGAGTTCTAATGCAGAGTGATTAATTATAATCCATACAAATTTGCATCTAAATGCTGATTGCAACCAATTGTTTACAACAATACAGGAGCTGAAGATACATAGTTGTAGCAATAGCGAATAATTTTGAGCAGTTAAAAATTAAGTTTAGGCATATGTATATAAGTACGCATGTATGTATGTATGTATATGCGTACATAATTTTCGTGGTAATAGCAATCAAGCAAGACTGTGTGCAATCCTTTTTCAACATTCAAAGCTACAAAAGCTACTTTGTATATTAGAGTGGTCCTTAAAATTATCAATATCTTAATTTTGTATAGAGCACGACTTTATTTTTTTCTACGCACAAAATGAAAACTGCCACCAAATATTTAAAAATTTCAAAAAAAAATGTTCAGGGGTCGCTACCAGGGTATGATCAAATTTAAATTGTTTCTTAAAATCGTTAACAATCGACAAAATTTTTACCAGAATTCTGTTAAATTTGGCATATTATTGAAAATGTAATTAAAATTTGGTAGAATTTTTACTATTTAGAAAAAATTCAATAAAAAAAATATATATTCAAATTTTATTTTTAATATTTTTCAAGGCAGTGTTTATTTTGTACGTACAAGAAAATATAGAGGTGCCGCATGGTGTTATTATTTTAAGGACCACCCTAGTATAAGTACATACATTTATATGTGTACACTGAGAGATTCTACGAGTTTCACCTCGTTAGTTCTAATTATTTCAAAGCAAATATGGGCGAGGAAAATTTTAAAAGCAAAGTGTAATATGCAGAAATTTTTGAAATTTTCGAAGGAATTTCATTTTTTGAATTGCATATAATTGGCACTGACAAGCAGTTTAGGCAATTAGGCTATAGGGTGAAGTGCTGCAGGTTATGCAGGCATTTAGTGTTGTGGCGCAGAAGCTATTTATGGTCTTCTGTGAAATTCTATTTTAATTGGTACTAAGTAAGCTTGATATATGGCGTAAGATATGTTATTGCAATTAACAGGCAGAAACACTGTTCCACGTAGAACTGAATAACATTTTGGAAAGCTTATTGTTTACATACATATGTACGGTGGTCGAAATAATTATAGCCGCACCACATTTTGACAAGTTTTGACATATTATTTTTGTTGCTATTT
>NW_023458564.1:38175088-38177821 GCF_013731165.1 Rhagoletis pomonella | reverse complement strand
AAATAGCAACAAAAATAATATGTCAAAACTTGTCAAAATGTGGTGCGCCTATAATTATTTCGACCACCGTACATATGTATGTAAACAATAAGCTTTCCAAAATGTTATTCAGTTCTACGTGGAACAGTGTTTCTGCCTGTTAATTGCAATAACATATCTTACGCCATATATCAAGCTTACTTAGTACCAATTAAAATAGAGTTTCACAGAAGACCATAAATAAATAGCTTCTGCGCCACAACACTAAATGCCTGCATAACCTGTAGCACTTCACCCTATTGCCAAATTGCCTAAACTGCTTGTCAGTGCCAATTATATGCAATTCAAAAAATGAAATTCCTTCGAAAATTTCAAAAATTTCTGCATATTACACTTAAATGATGCAATACAAGCTGAAATTCCGCAGAATTTTGCTTTTAAAATTTTCCTCGCCCATATTTGCTTTGAAATAATTAGAACTAACGAGGTGAAACTCGTAGAATCTCTCAGTGTACACATATAAATGTATGTACTTACACTAGGGTGGTCCTTAAAATAATAACGTCATGCGACACCCTTTTATTATGTTGTACGTACAAAATTAACACTGCCTTGAAAAATTTTAAAATTAAAAATAAAATTTTAATATATTTTTTTTATTGAATTTTTTCTAAATAGTAAAAATTCTACCAAATTTTAATTACATTTTCAATAATATGCCAAATTTAACAGATTTCTGGAAAAAATTTTGTCGATTGTTTGCGATTTTTAGAAACAATTTAAATTTGATCATACCCTGGTAGCGACCACTGAAAATTTGTTTAAAATTTTGAAATATTTGTTGGCTGTTTTCATTTTGTGCGTAGAAAAAAAATAGAGACGTGCTCTATACAAAATTTAGATTTTGATAATTTTAAGGACCACTCTAATAGACAAAGTAGCTTTTGTAGCTTTGAATGCTGAAAAAGGATTGCACAGTCTTGCTTGATTGCTATTACCACGAAAATTATGCACGCATATACATACATACATTCGTACTTATGTATATACATATGCCTAAACTTAATTTTTAACTGCTCAAAATTATTCGCTATTGCTACAACTATTTATGTATCTTCAGCTCCTGTATTGTTGTAAACAATTGGTTGCAATCAGCATTTAGATGCAAATTTGTATGGATTATAATTAATCACTCTGCATTAGAACTCTTTTCAAGCAAAACAAAGAAGCCTGTTTTGAAAACATATTGCGTACACACACAGAAGATAATGCAATTGTAAGCAGACTAAGTTATCTCATACTTAGTTAAATTGTAATTTTGCGCTTCAATTCTTCAATAAATTTGAAATGAGTAGATATGTATGTATGTACGGGTATGTATGTGAGCACAAGAATTATATATTTTCTTAACTTCATACGTAAGTATGTACATACATAAGTGTGCACACATATGTGTTAGTTGAGCGTGTGCTTTTTAATGAGCTTACTTTGAGGACTTTGATTATGGCTTTAATTGCAATTCAAATGCTGGTCAATTGATCTGCATGTGCTTAAACTTAAGACTTACAAATAGTAAGTTTTGTCTATAGAATATATAGAAATTGCAAATTTACGATGAAAATATATAGTAACTCATAGCAGCTGTTCACAAGTTGATATTTTTTTTAATTTCACAAAAAAAAAAAAGTTAATTTTGTACAAAAACTGCTATGAATTAAAGTTTCAAACTGTATCCTAAATAAAAAAAAAATAAAATTAAAAAAATTTTCACCAAGATTCAAAAATTTTTAATTTGATTTTTTAGAAAATTTTTAGCTATGCTTTAAAAGGAAATGCGACTCTTCAGCCGCTGTAAAATTTACTTTAGTGTACTAAAATTTTATAGGATACAAAATTGCATACCCAAAAATTTAGAAAGCGCAAAAATTTTAAATTTTAAAAATTTTTCTAAATCTGGTTTACAATTTAAAACGTTGATTTGCAGGCCTTTTTTACAATCAAATAACAATTTGAGTTACTGTAGAGTTCAATTTTGATAAATTTTTTAAACTTTGCATACTGTTTTAAACTTTATACGGGTTTCATAGTAAAATGAGCCATAGTTTTATACAAAATTAACAACACAATTTGAACTTAAAAAACGTTGCGAAACTTAAAAGACAAACATTTTTTTCCGACGATTTTGATTTGCAGAAGGACCCACAGCTAAAAAAAAACAAAAATCCACGCGAATTTTAGGCGCTTCAAACCACCAATTTCCATAAAACTTTGTAAAAATTCAAATAAAAAATTTTGAAACGTTTTTTTTTAGAATATTGCTAAATTTTGGCAAAAAGTATTAAACTTTGATCTGTAAAATTTGCGTCAAAAAGTGAACTCTGTTTCTATATATATTTTCAAATAAAATTTTAGCTTGAAAAAATTCTGACTATTAAAAAAAGTCATCTTGTCAACTGTTGTTTAAGTCACTGTATATGTAAACACAATTTTTACAGAATTTTGCAGACTAAAAAATTGTGAAATTGGTTAAACTTCTTCCATAAATTGAAGTTTTGATTTGTAAAAATTTAGCTTCAAAATTAACTAAGATTAAAAAAACTTCCAACTAGAAAAAATTGCGTATATTAAAAATAAAATAAATTTGCCGACTGTTGTTTGAATCACTGTATACATATAAAGACGAAAAGGGCAATACAATTTTATGACTAACAAGTAAGAAAGCCTAAGTTCGGGCGGAGCCGAACATTAAATACC
>NW_023458564.1:38171747-38174988 GCF_013731165.1 Rhagoletis pomonella | reverse complement strand
AGATTTTATAATTCCTTTATAAAAAGTGGACCGATTTGTGTGTTTTTTTTTGTATGGAGAGTCATGCACCCCAATGTACATAGTAAGCATAATTTTCTATTCATAGAATATTTTATTGACTTTACCTTTATGGCTGCATAAAATCAATAAGTGTTTTGAGAGAGGAAAATTAATAACTTTTCAATAAGTAAAAATAAATAAATTAGTTTTTATTACAGTTTTTATCGCCTTGTCTGATAAAACGCAAACACCGATTGATTGTACTTAAAATACTCATAGAAATGCCAATCTTATACATGCATGTATGCAGTATCGAATATACAGTGGTAGAATAAATAATAGACACTTTTTATTTTGACCATTTTGGGCCATAATTCTTTTGTTTATTCGATGTATATTTTTTTTTTTTTTAATAAAAGTCTAGCGTATTATATAACAAGCACCACTTTTCAAACTTTGTACAAAAATTATAAAAATTCAACGAACTTTAACAAAATAACCGAAATAGTTATGACTTTTTATTCAAAATTTTTAAAAAAAATTTGGGCGTGCAGTTTAAAGCCCATTTTAGCAGGCTAAAGTTCAAATTTCAAGATGCTAGAAAATCGCGCTGAGTTTTAATATTTATTTTTTCACTTAAAATTTCTTCCATTTCTTCTTTCTACTAGAATTTGATGAGATATAAAACTTTATACCTAAAATTTTTCTAAAAATTCTGAACAAAAAGTTTGAAATTTTTGGGAGATTTTGGTCAAATTTGTTGAATTGTTATAATTTTTGTACAAAGTTTGAAATGTGAATTCATATTGGTGCTTGTTATAAAATGCGTTAGAATTATAGCCAAAACTGGTCAAAATAAAAAGTTTCTATTATTTCATCCACCACTGTATTTCCATGGTTTATCTTTCAAATTCATCAAGTTCAAATTTTATCCTTCAAAATTAATACAGCACTTGAATGATAAATTTCTTACATATTTATGATAAATTGAAATACTGTCAAATACTAAAATATGTACATATATGTAAACAAACGCCCTTACCTTATTTGTGGCTATGATTTCGCAAAGAAAATATTTTTATTGTTATAAATCAATTAATGAGGCGAGTAATTCAGTTTTATAAGCTTCTATTTGCCAATTTTATTTTGGAGGTAAAACAAATAGCAAAGCTGATAGCTCAAGGCTCCAAAAAAATTACACAAAAACAAGAGATAACCAGCAACAAAAAGTGGTTTGAATGCAATTAAAATTGCAATTGATATTATGACTGATACGACATTGGGCCATCAATTTTTTAACATAAGGAGTT
Organism: Rhagoletis pomonella; assembly: GCF_013731165.1. NCBI lineage: Eukaryota > Metazoa > Arthropoda > Insecta > Diptera > Tephritidae > Rhagoletis > Rhagoletis pomonella. The sequence goes on along the minus strand of NW_023458564.1, from coordinate 38,173,678 downwards.
TTTAATTATCGTACATTTTCGTATGCTTTTGTTTGTTTATCTAAATACCAGATAATTTGATGCATATTTGAAAATATATTTGCTAGTATACATATGTATGTAAAGGTACGCATGCCACATTTTTTTTATAGTTCTAGAGAGCGGCATGCTTTTTGATTTTTTTCTCCACTCAAAAATGTGTGTGTATTGCAAAGGCGGCTTCTCCATTTATACATTGATAAAATCCATATTAAATATTTATGTATGCACATATGCTGAATAATAAATCAATTTGACAATTATTTAAATAGAAGATAATTATGTAAGTATTTATGTGCTTTACATTAGATGCAGCAATGGAAAAATAAAACTGTTGAAAATATATTAAAAAATCGCTTCTTAGACAAATTTACATAACCAAAGGCCTTAAGTCGACGCCACTTTTTAATACCACGACTTAAAGTTTGACTCTTCACATGCTGAACTGTTTAGGGGCGCTGACGATTATCATTCGGCTTTCTACATTTTTGTATATCCACCACTTCCCAAAGTCATTCATAAAACAGGCGATCGCAGAAGTAACAAACAAACTACTCTTGGCCATTTGGTATCAATTTGTAGCATTAGACACCAATCGACTATCAGTGGTGAGAGAAAGGTAGGAGGTGCTGACTATTCTTTCTGGGGCTCAGCGGAGCAGAGGCTGAGAGGTCTGGGATGCCTTGGATTTGTGTGTGCAGGCGTTTATCAGCCTTCGGGGGTCAAAAAAAACTGAGACAGTCCTCCACGTTGTTCAAACAAAAAAAGTTTAGTTGGGTGAATAAGGGATCTGGAAAGATGTTCAAAGCTTGACAATAGCCCTGAGCTTTAAAAGCCGTCTATCGTGTTTTGCAGTGCTCCTTCCATTCGAATTACTATAAGAGTACAGTGTTGGAATTTCCTCGTCACTTGGTGCGATATTCTATCTGCGAAGTTATGTAGCTACGTACTTGATAGTCTCGATATGTATTACTTGAATCCTACTTCTGCTAGTCTCTAGGCCATATTTGTCTAAATTTATAATGGCTTAAGATAAGAAGTTCCGATTGCAATAGGTTGAGATAAAATGTTCACACTGCATTACTACACTTAATTTTCAAAGCTAACTACTTAAATTTTTTTACAAAAAGTTTCGCTATGGGAAAATCGTTAACGAATAACGCTTAATCTTAATGTTCACCTTTTATTCCTATCACCAGCCTCCATCAATTTTCTTAAAGTCATAAAACACATCAAGCATCAAATCAAATCAACCCACTTTGTCTCAAGTACACCCACATTGCTTCATGACACACTGACAGCTGTCAAATCGTTCGGTACTCTGTTGCAAATATGAAGAGGAATGCCGGCGTGTTTGCATACAAAAATAAATCACATAAAAAAGCGAATGAAATACCTTCGTAACGCATATTTAGTCGTATGCGCAACATCAGTATTTCTGCGAAAATATTATTATTATGAACATCAACTCATTGCGCGCGCCTGCGCGTAAACGTTCTGTCAGCCGACTAGACTGGATGTCTATCAAAAGCATTTATGTGATGTATGTAAATACAAGAGGGCGCTCGGCTGTCAGCTCTTGATGTTGTCATATACATAGTTATTTGTTCCCATGCCGCTCGCGCCAGTAATTAAAATTTATTGAATTCTTCAAAGCTTCAGCTTTCGACAAAGGAAAAAAAAAAAATACAACTAAATAATGAGTTAAACAAAATTGCTCAACCACTACAAAACATGACTTTACGATTCTCCTATTCGCACATTCAACCACGGTTGCCACTTCAACAAAATTTTGTATACCACAATATTACATGTAAAAAGGCCCAAAATGAAATAAAATGTAAAATTTTTTGCCGTCCATCAAAAATATATACAATGACTCAAACAAGTGACCACGTATTGGCTTTTTTTTT
>NW_023458564.1:38158803-38171737 GCF_013731165.1 Rhagoletis pomonella | reverse complement strand
AACAGAGTCTGAGCGTAAAAACAGGCAATATTTGTCAGTTAATTAGCGGTTTTTTGTTTATCGAAAAACAGGGCAAGTAATGCCATAAATAAAAAAAACAACATGTGAAGTATTTGTAATTATTTGATATCAATCATGTGTGCGTGTGAAGATGTATAAAAACATACGAGTTTGTACAAACAGAAATGACCTCCTGTCAATATTCATATCAAACCTTCGATGCTGCTGCTCTTGAACGATGATAAAAAAAAAAAAGTGATGGAGTTGATTGAACTTTACTGTAAATTTTCATATGAAATTTTTGCATTAGAAAATTGAATTAAAATAACTGAAAGTTGCAAAAAGCTTCTCCAATGCCCGAGCTACATTTACTTATATTTAGTAAGAGGTATCTATAGCTATAATAAAGCAGTGTGCTGCTAAAAGCGGTAATGACATTACTTACCTTCACGCGGCCCATCTACGACAAATATAAAATCATAGCGATAAAAAATATTGCTTATTCGGGCTCTTAGAAACGGAACCGGGCCTTTGAAATTAACCAATTGCCGACATCGGAAACATCGGAAACCATGGATATGTCGATTTTTTCCTGCCAATGTATTTTAATAATGATGGGGTATTAGGGCATATAGCGCTGCGATTAATATCTATATCTATTATACTTACCCTTAAGTAGTTACTCCAACTTTAGGCAGTTAATGAAATTAAGCACCTTGGAGCGTGCCATGTTTCAGATTCTGTATGAAGATGATACTCGTTCTCCAAGGTATATATGTAAGCCTAGGTCGAGTTATACGCAGACAATCACATAATAAATATATGTTCCGAGGTTTCCTCCTCCAGCCCACAGAACCTGCAGTTCGCCCACTCAGATAGTCATATTATGTGTAGATGGTACTTCAGCCTGTAGTGGACTGTAAGGTACTCGGTGTCAGTTGTTTAGTCCTCCCTGCTTAGATTTAGCAGTCGTTCAGAGATTTCGCGAGAGGGAGTTATGGATTGCCTTTGCCCCATGTCTCCTTAGCAACTCTGTCGTGCACCCTCTGGATGAACCACAGAAGAACTGAGAGCCGATCAGGCATCATCGGGCACCACACACACTTTGCTAGAGTGTCCACCCCTTTGATTGCCATCGAAACCTTCATGACACGGAACCCACGACAAGGTAAAGCTGTTCCTAGACAATTTTGCACTGTCTACTGGCTTCCTGGCTATCCGACAGAATGTTTATTGTTGCCCCATTTGTCCTTCTGCGAAGACATTCGTGGATACAGTCTTCAATCATGAAAACTTATGACTGGAATATGGTTGGGTATATACTCATCGGAATGCTTTTCTGAAATCTACGTTAATAAATGCCGGGTATCCCTTCTCAGTGTTATTAGCTTGTAGGGCTTTATGAAGGTCAACTACGGTAGTCTGTAAGTTCAACTCCGGGCTCACTTACGAAGGATTTTAGGATACCCAAATATTCCCTTAAGTGGCCAATTTTCAAGCTGTCCAGGCCCGGCAGCCCTAGCGCGCTCCAGCAAGCCTCTTTCTCTATAAGTGTAGCTAGAGGCGGTATGCATGCGAGGACACCAAGCGGTTCTGTGGGGCACGTGCGCGAGGCCTCCATCATTGCCACACAAACCAGGCGCTCCACTTACCTAGGCGTTGTATTTTAACATCGATGTTGATAATTCGATGTATCGTTTGTACATTTGTGAGCATGGAAGCGAGGTATTGGTATGCCATTTGGGCGTATGCCAGGCGCACACACAGGAAGTTTATTGATTATTTATTTAGCTAGCTTGGCGTCAAAACCTATTCGCAATTAAATAATTAAACATTTTGTTGTGGCGGTCAAAGTCAAAGCTAGCAACTAAGCTGGTAGTTGGCAGCATGGGATTGTGGCAAATTGGAAATATTACAATACAACCAATTATATGCTAAAGAATTTCACAAAAATGGCTGCAAAAAAAAACATCGAAAAATTCTTGTATAAAATGATAGTAAATTCAAGATACGAATAGCAACTTGTTTCAAGCCATCACCGACTGACTCAATGCGTGCGCCATAACTCGCTTTGCTGCTGGAACATTAATCAATACATTTTTTTCTTATTTTAACATAAATTGAAGGTCGTTCGATTGCCGGCTACTACTTCCATTTTAATGTACAAAATGAAAATAAATTTAATAAAAACTATTGATAATCAAAATAGCCAAAAAAAGTAAATTCAACTAACGCAGAGTTCTGCAAGCAAAAATTGAATAAATTTTACTTTTTAATAGCAGTACTGGACAAGCGCACCGAAAATAATAAATATAAAAACTTGATATGCTTAACTTTTGCTTAAAAAACTTGCTTATTTATAAATACGTGCATACGTATGTATGTATGTATGTATATGCGCGCCAAGCAAGAACTCATCAAAAAGTCGCTTACTCGTTAGCGGCGTTTGATTACTTTTGATTATTGGAAATACACGAAAAACAAGTGTTTCGCTTTCAAACAATTTTATTTTTATTTTTTGTTAATTTTTTACCATGCGCGTGAATCTTATTGAAGTCTATTGCTAATTTTCATTTTTTATTTGTTGGCTTGTTTGCTTCATTTTTGTGGCCTGTTCTGGTCGAGCCAACTTTGGGTTAGTTTAAAATGATGCCTCAGCCAGCATGCTTTGCTCATCATCGCAGCGTGTTTTTTATTTATGTGCATATTTTTATTTGCATACTTCTACAAATACGATACAATGCTAAAAACTTGTTCACACAGCAGCCTATTTGAACATTTCTTAAGTTATATAAGAATAGTTTTCTAATTTAGTTTAGTTCATGCTTGCTAATATATGAATGTATTTATGGCTCTTTAGCATCAAGAAATTTTTATGAATGTGTGTACATGCATGTTTCCTTTGTCCAATTATTTTATGTGAAATTTGAAATTTATACGACTTGTCCGCTTGTTCCAAAACTGGTGCTATTATTATTGAAAATGCATATAATTAGCTTAAATTATACCCTTTGTTATTGGAAACTATTGAATACTCGAATAAAAATTTGCTATACACTGATATTTCAACAAAATTATTGACGTGATTGAAACCCATAAATAACATAAACAAGTATTAAACTAGTATTAGTTGTTATTGCCTTTATTTTATTAACATTCAAATAAATAAAATTTGCGCAAAACGTCAACTTGTTTCCTTATGAATTTGAATTTTGTCGTGAAATAAAAATTGTAATTCAATCATATGTTTTCTACTGCTAAAATATTCGGTTAAAACATCGTACATTTCTAGTCGCTAAGAATAATATATGAAAAGTTGTGCAACTGGCAAAGTATATCCACTGATTGCATATTGAAAATAAAAAAAATTAGTTTAGTTTTAGTCAACTTAATTTTTTTTTTTAGAAAAATGGCAACGCTGTTTAAAGATGGGAACAAATTTGTGATTATAAAAACTTGTTGTCCAACTGCAATACTTAAACTTTTTTTACTTAAATAAAATGATTATTTGATTCAAAGTTTTAAACAGGTGGCATCACCATTTAAAAGTTTTTCATAAATAAGCTGTGATAAAAACAGTTCTTTCAAATTCCCCGTTTTTTACTTATTTTTTTGTTAAACAAGATATTTAATTAATTTAAAAAATTCAATAAGCTGGCAACCATGCTCGTAATTATCAATGAAATCGACAAATTTTAAAAACGATTCTGTCGATAGCCATATTTGAGTGCCAGTTCACACAAGTAACATATTGATTTAATTTCGAGTGTTAGTTGGCAACTCTATTTTAGAATATTCCTTAAAAGAGACGTGTATAAAAACCTTGTTTTAAAACTCGGGTTTTTAGTTTTACTTAAATTAGAAACTTAAGTTATTAATTTAAACGTTTAGTTAGTTGGCAACCCGTTCCCCTTTACTTAGTTAACATGTTTATGTGATTTTAATTTTGCAATAGCTGGCATCACCATTTAAAAATATTGCATAATTAAGCTCTTTATTAATCCTCCCATTTTTTGTTATTATTAGATATTTAAAAATTTTGTTAGCCGGCAACCATGTTGAAAAAGGTCAAAGAATTTGTGAGATTTTCAATCGCCATATTTGAGTCCTATCCGCTCAGGTCAATTATTTAATTAATTGTGGCCTTTAAATATGTGGCATCATCATTTAAAAATATTTCATGAATGAGCTCTTTAAAGAAACTTTTTTTAAGTCCCCATTTTTTACAATTTAAAAATAAAAAATATCAATGAATTCGTGGGATTGAAAAAAATGTAAAAATATAAAAAAATTCTGTAGCCATATTTGAGTGTTTTTGCTCAATTAACATGTGGCATCGCTATTTAAAAATATTTATTTTTAAATCCTACTTTTTTAGTGTGATTAAATATTTTATTTATTTTAGTTCTTTTTACTTAAAAAATTGATTTAAATTAAAGATAGTTAGGGCGTTCACATGGTGTCACAAGTGTCGTTTTGTCGTAAAGTTTTCAAAGGCTAAATAAATGTTTAGAGGACTTGAAAGCACAACCAACTATTTTTTAACGGTGTGAAATTTCAAAATTCGGGAGTTTTTGGTAGCTGCCGAATCCTTTAAATATAGCTTTGGCCGATTAGTATAAAATACCTTGTGAACTCCCCAAATATTTCTCAAAGGATATGTTCATAAAAGCTCAATGGTGTCGGAATACCGGCTCTGCCTTGCGAACGAGGAAACTTCCGAATACCTGCTTTGTGACTGTCAGACTACTTTTTTTTAGAGATAGATACAAAGACATTATAGCTATCTACCTGAGCTAAGTTTTCAAGAATAAAGCTCACTTTGAGCAGAAGTTTCAAAAACCAAACATTTCGCACTAAACATTTTAATAGTCCTGCTTTCGCTTTAAAAATTAATTATACTGATATAAGTGTGTGCATATTAATGCCTGCTCTGACATATATACGCTATACGCAAATGCTTGGAATAAGCACTACGTGCACAATGACTTGCATAATCGATAAATTTGTGGTTGCACATCATAGCTGCTTCATTGTTTTTCTTTCACAGTGCACAAATTACAGCTGTTAAATTTAATTATTGCGAACTGATTGAAAGTAAATTTTATTCTACGCTAAATGATTTGCATTGTAAATAAAAAAAAAAAAAATATTCATTAATTTTATAGGATGCCTTGAAAATACTTTACATAAAATATGCAGTGCAAGAGCGGCATTCTTTTTTATATATTTAATTAAATACGAAGGCCTTAACGATGTTGTACCGGGCGTATACATAATATTTATTAAACTGCCACACACTGACAGTTTTTGTTTGCCGTTAGCGAACTTGAAAAATGTACAAACATACATATGTACATTAGACTGCATCACTCCCCATAAAAAAAAAAAAATCAGTACTGTCTTTCCATTGGAATTTTAAAATCTATTATATTTTAAGACGTCCACCAAAATATTTCCGAAAAATATTAAGATTTACGTGAGCCGGAGCAATTTGAAAATACCTCCAAAAATAGAGCTTTTTATGAATAAAAATAGTTTCTTAGAGACTTTTTTGAAAAAAAAAATCTCTTCGAATGACAAAACGGTTTAAGCTTAAAAAATTTACATAAAAAAAAATTAAATATTTAACGGAATCATTATAAAGAGATTTCTGATGCTGTTTTTTATCTTTTTTGAAAGAAAAACTTGAATAACTGAACCTAAACTATTCCGATTTAGAGTTTTGAGGTATCATTGGAAAGGTATTTTCTCACCCTTTTTATTTCTTTGCTAATGAACTCCTTCAAAGGGTGAAAGAGAAAGGTAGGATGAACGAGCTTCATTCCAAATTTAATTAAGATTGGGACACGAATGACTTTTTTTCCACAGAGATCCCATAAGTCTAAATCAGAATAGTTTTAGTAAATCAATCTTTGAGAAAAGTTAAAAAACCGCATCAAAAATCTTATTATTACGATTCCGTTGAAAAGATTTTTAAATATTTTTATGCAGATTTTTTTAGCTTAATCTGTTTTGTTATATGAGAGGGTTGTTTTTCAAAAAGTTCTTTAAGAAACTATTTTTATCCATAAAAAACTCAATTTTTGTAGGTATTTTCAAATCGGCCCAGCTCACGTAAATCTTAATATTTTTCCGAAATATTTTTCCCCGTGGAAAACCTGCAATTTTTTTTTTGTGATGCAGTCTAATGTTCATATGTACACATGTATGTTCCATTTGGCAAATTATATTTTGTTGGGCATGTACAGTCAATATTTAGTAATAAAAGGATATTTTACTACACGCTGTTGCTTTCACAACCTATGTGGCAAACCAATGCCTTAAATAAGCATATAAGCATTTATACGTAGGTGTGAATTCTACGCTGTACTGTAATAGCTAGTACATATTTGGTTTAAAAGCATTTTTAATTTGAAGCGCAATTGCGTTGCAGTTTTTGTAGGAATTTTAAATAAAAAAAATAATATTGCCACTAAATTTATTTAGGTATTCACACCAGCTAGCTAATAGGCGTAGGTATGACTGAGGTATGACTGTTACCCAGGTAAAAAATATACTCATCGCAGTTTTGCAGATTTAAAGGTTCTTCCAATGTGTATCAGATACACGTGCTAATTGCAAAAGCAACTTCCTTTTTAATCAGTCTGAGTGGAAAGTTTACTGTCTCTATTTCGGATTCATCAGCATATGCTCCGGCCGGGAACCAAGATGAGAGAGATGTCTATTGTTTCGGCCGTCGAGCTTAATGCGCATTTGCAATCTTCAACTAAGTATTTTAGATTTTGTAACCGGTGAGGCAATTTCACAGTGTCTCTCTAAAGCTTTCTAGGACCTCTCGATTACTAGCAATTCTTCTTGGTACCAAACCCCCATTGACCAGTGTCACTATTCAGTACATTTATTGTTGAAAAGTAAATAGCAAATAAAGGGAAAATGGCCATAACCCTATAACCAGAAATATTAATATTAAATGTTTGAAAATAATAGAAATACTATAAAATTCTTTACCCTTTGTTAGAATTGCTTTGTGGGAAATTTGTTTTTATTGATTTCAATGATGTTTTATTGATTCAAAAATTAATTAAATTCTTTATTTTTAAAATTTTAGTTTTCACACAAAAATTTTGCTAACCAGAGCAAAACTCTACATACATACATACATACTATGTGCATACCTACATATGCATGTACTCGAGAGTACTTTTTTTTAGCGACAACGCAAAAATATTTCATCAATAAGGTCAACTCATAGTAGAGAAAAATGCAAATGCTTACTGGAAATGCTTTGGAAATGTAAACACAAATGTGCACAATGTAGAAAGGTCAGAGAATTTGCTCTTATTACTCTCTCGAAAGCATTCAAAGCCTTTTTATCTTTATTTGATATCGTGATTCATGAAACATATAAAGCAAAGGGCAGGACGAGGAATTTGTATTCAGCAGATCGAATCGCCGCCTGCACGTTAGAGCTTAGAAGCTATACCGTCGCCTTTGGAGGCCCTATTGTTTCTAAACAGCCTCATTGCGCTTTTAAACTCATTTTGGTGAATCGAAGGCACGTGAGCTTTGCCGTCAACCCATTTTCCAGAGTTATTCTTCGTCACCATTAAGAACAATGTTACCAGATTAAAAATTTTCGTAACTTGTAAGAACCAGCTACAGTGTAAAAATCATTTGTCACGCTGCCTCAGTTTCCTATATAGAATATTCAAGCAGTTCTCAGTTGCAAAATAAACTTAACTTAACAAACATAGACATAGATTCATTGCCCAATTAGTACGTCATTCGTTTTAAGAGCTTAATTTGGAAATATTAACCGATTTACCAGACATTAAGCAGCAGTTACGCAAAAAGCAAAGACACTGATGCAATGCGAAGATGCTATTTATGCACAAACTACGCACACAAACAAAGAAAAATTAAAAAAAAATCAAAATTTAGAGATGTTAGGTACTCGAGATGCAAAGATATTGAAGAGGAAAATGAAAAATTCCAACATTGCAATCACCAAAAATTTGCATAAACATTAAACGCAATAACTCGATTTTAATTGCTGCCATTCCAAAAGCAGTCTGTAAATACAAGCATACAAACGTGTGTATGAACATTAGAGTGCATTACCCTTCATAAAAAAAAAATTAATATTGATTGTTTTTCCACCGAAATCATAAAAGTTATTATATAGAAGGCAATATATTTTGGAAAAATACTAAGATTTATGTGAGCTGGATTGATAAAGTCGAACATTCGCATGATAGAAGAGTTTAAGGTTAAAAGGTATGCAGAAAAATGTTTAAATGTTAAATATAAGGAGATTTTTGGAGATATTTTCGAATCGGCCAGCTCACCGAAATCCAAATATTTTTGCTGAAATTTTTTGTTACAAGTCTCGAAGTACACTAAATTTTTTAATTAGGTTGGAAAACCTGCAAAATTTTTTGTTGAGGCACCTTAATGTACCTACATACATTTGTATATACATGTGTGCATGCACATCTGAATATGTGTGTAAAGGCATATTTGGATGGGTAAAATGTTTTTGGTAGGCTTTAAAAGCGTAAATTTCGAGGAACTAAGAAACAAAAAAAAAGAATGAATTAAATGAAAATGCTTGCAATTGCATTACTTAAACTGCATACTGCTCGCTTGAAATGCTATTTTTTTGTTAACAGCCAACGTCTAGTTTGCTTAAAATTTCAGCAATTAGCAACAGTAGCATTTCAACTGAAAATCCAATTTGAACTTGTTTGCAAAAATCTTGCTCTTCACCAGGGGCTTAGCTTTGGCGTTTATGTGAGTAAGTGTGAATATATTTGCAAAAATATTTGTAAGTTTATACGCTAACACAGACATACGAATAAGTAAACGCACATACATACATTTAACATCAGCTCACTCTTCATAAATATAAAACAAGTTTGGTAGAGCAAGAAATCAAATATTGCTTAATTCTCGGATGATCTACAAAATATTGTATACTAAAACGAACAAATCCGTGATGGGAAAAATTGTATTTACTAAGTATTAAGTCATAAGTATAAAATTACTTTGGTATTTATGTTGTAGTAAATAATTAAGTACCTGCTATGTTTTTTATGTATTTTAGGCGGCTGTGAGTATTTTAAATACTTTTTTTTTTAAATTATTTGCGCAGTACTAAATATTGAGTGGAATAGTAACCTTAACTTATTAACGCTTTCACTTATTTAGTAATTTTGGCTTCACTAAATCGGTCACCAAATCGGTATCGGCACAAATCTATGGTTGGTTGTAGTGCCAAGTAAAAAAAAAAGAAATACTGGATGCAAAAGTAATCCACATAAGCCTTGAAAGTTCCAAAAATAGAACATAAATAATTCCGAAAAGCCCTTAAATGTTCAAGAAAAGTCTCGAAAAAATTGTCAAGGTCCTCAGAAAGTTCTGAAAGTAAAACACGAAAAAATCTTGAAAGGTTTCGAAAAATGCCGAAAAATATAACACGGAGAAACTCCGAAAATGTCCGAAAAATACCAAAATATGCCGAAATTTATAACACAAAGAATCTCAAAAAGTTCGGAAAAAGTGAGGAAAAGTCTTGGAAAAAATTTACAAATCAAAATAAGGTCAGAAAATTTTCTAAAATTTTTAAAACTTTCTAAAAAAATTGCAAAGTAAAACACGAAAAATACCGAAGAAAGTCTAAAAGAAACACAAGAAAATCTTGAAAGGTTTCGACAAAACCCTCAAGGTTCCCAAAAAATACCGAAAAGTTCTGATGAAGTAAAGAAATATTCTAGTAAAATGCCAAAGTTCTTAAAAAATTCTGAATAGCAAAACACGAGTCACGACAAATCAGACAACGATTCGACTTTTTTTTTTAATATTTCGAAAGATCCTGAGGATCCCAAAAAAAAAAAACATGAAAATCCCGAAAACTTCCAAAAAAATTTCACAAGTTTCTGAAAATAATTCCAAAAGAAACAATACGAAGGATCCCGAAACATATCACAAAGAATTCAAGAAAATCTTGAAACGTTTTGAAACGTGCCAAAAATCTGGAAGCATTTCATTATATTATCAACCCCTAAAACAAGGAAGGAAGAAAAAAATATCGACAATTTTTTCTATTCTTGTACCTTTTTGGTTTGTAGAAATATGGGAAATATTTTAGTACTCCCAAATACCTTAGTATTTACTCAAGTAAACATTTATATAAGTTTTTTTCTTTTCAGGTCCTTGGTAGCCCTAACAAGCACAGAAATACCAAATAAGCTGAACATTTCCAAACCTGCTTAATTTTGCTTTTCAAATTTCATAGTTCTTCTCAATTTGAACTGACTTTCCTTAGTCCGCTTAAGAATTGTATATATGTGTATATGTACACAATAAATTTTTATGTACACATGTATGCATGTTTCGTACACACACACCTACACTTACTTAATAACTGCTCGAATTCACGTTCATCCTTACGTCATATTTGTTTTTTAAATCAGCCAAGAAATACTAAGTATTTCTTAAATTTTTTTTGCCAACAAAATCTTCTCTTAGTAAATACATATAAAAAACCTGCATTTACCGTTGAGGCGCACAGTTGAATCGGACGCGTTTCAAGTGACAAGTTGACATCTTGTTCGAGTAGTGGGCTACCTTGTGTTGCAATAAAAGCATTTAGAAAAATATTTATTTGTTATTTGCTTCGCACATCCGCTTATGTGCGCTCCATTTTCGTAAGAAACTGGCGGTTTTGCCTTCGTCTGTCTGTGTGTGTCTGCATGTAATATTTCTTTTACAATTGTGGGCGTTTTTCTTTTGCGCATATTTGACGTGTTTGAATTTTTCGTTTTTTTTTTTTGTTTTCAAACAGATCCATTCAAAGTGGTTACAAAAAGTTCAACACACCCATTAGTTATTTAACAACACGAATCAGCTAACTATTCAACGCAGCTGTCAGCCAACATCATGGCTGTGTGGTGGCTTCAGTCATGGCTCGTCTTTATATTGGTAATTTAGTTTGGGAAAAAGTGTGAAACCATTTTTTCTAATATTAATTGCATTTTGAACGATTTGTTAACGGTATTTGTTGCATAATTTTTTTTTAACACTACTCTCGGGTAAAATTACTCTTACACAATGTTGTGAAATTTCATGAGTTATGTATGTAAGTAGCATGTGAAGATCTAGATTTGGGGGGGTTTTCGCGGATCTCACTACTGGATATGCAGATTCGACAGAAAATTGATATGAATAAATTGCTTAGCAGTTAGCATGTTTACTGGAGCTAGACAGGTTCCTACGCTGATGATCTCTCGCTGACGGTAGAGTTTTCTGCGGTCTAGTACAAAACGCCTTTTAGGAGGTAGAGACCTGGTCCAGAGGAACGGAACTCAGAGAAATCGAAAGTAGACCAGCTCCAGCTGCCTCGTTAAATAAATGCCAGGCAGCCTCCCTCAGAGGAAGTCAGATTACTGGGCGTCATTCTGTACCGAAATCTAACCTGACGGCGCAATGTAGGGGTGCCTGCCAAGAAGGCCATAACAACGGCCTTATCCACCTATAAGTCAGTGGTTGTAGGTCATATTTTATTCAATGGCATCAGGCGAGTATCCCTGAAATTGTAATCGTCACTACTGGCAAATACGCCACATCTCTATAAATATTTCACGTGTTGGTTCTTTTAGCAGCCGAAATAATAACTATAGCCTTTTATGTTCCAGAATCCCCCATACATATATACTTATAAATAAGTTATCATAAACTTATGTATATGTATATTATCAACATCTAGTCTAACCTAACTTTATTTTCGTATGTATTTAAATCAAATCACATATTTCAACTAATTTCTTTCTCTACCCGCAGGCCATCGCTTGCATATTAGTGCAATGCGCCCTCACTCAAAACTACGATAAGGAGAATCGCCGCCTTATTCTGCAAATTAAAGACCAAAAAACGACCAATCAACAATACTATTCGTCAAATTTTGATACCAGTAAGTAGCAACAGTTTCAATTTCAATCAATTCAATTGCACCAAATCATACATTCTTGCACACGTAGTAACAGAGAAAAATTAAAAAAAAAATTCATAAATTCATATTTTTATACTACATTATATTTTCTCTCTTTATTTCAACACTAAATATTTCTACTTCTCTTACTCTTACATCCTTAATTTTTCAGCTGATTTTTGCTTTATTAATTCTTTCTAATTTAAATTTCAATATCTTTGTTTTTCTTTTCTTCTTCCAACTCTCTTACTTCCTATCTATTATCCTTTGTACTTTCCTTTACCCTCTCTCTCTCTCTCTCACACACACTCTCTTTGATAATTCTGCTTTATGCGTTTCTATTTCACTTCAACTAACCAGCTGGTTAGTTACACTCATTTACTATTTCACATTCTTTCTTTTTCTCTTCCACTATATTTTTCATACAATTTCTCCCACTCACATTAGCGTTTGCAATTCACACCCATAGTAGTTGTTTTGTTTGTAGCATTTTATACAATCCATATAGTATAAGTACATTAACTATATAATTCTTTTACAATTTACGCTGCACTACGAGCCGTTTGGAAAGGGCTCATTCGCCGCGCAGCCTTCGACGAACCGAGTCCTTTCAGCTTTTTGAATTGCGCAGTTAGATGATACTTTCCACAATTAGTTGGCATATTTTTTGCAGTAAAATTTGTAGTTAGTAGATATTTAGTAAATTTGAAAAAAAAAAAATAAATTTAGAACTGGCTTTGTACATACATTTAATTCCTTTGCAATTCAAAATTTGTATTCTTTTGAAAAAAAAATTAATAAATAGAAGCAATAACTATTAATTGATTAACATTAGCGCGCTGTAGCCTTAATTAAAACACTACAATAGCAACTAAAAAAAAAAAAAACAATTTAGTAAATACTTCAAGACAATCCGTTAGTTAAATTATAAACTACTCAAGC
>NW_023458564.1:38148680-38158703 GCF_013731165.1 Rhagoletis pomonella | reverse complement strand
ACAAAGTTATAATACCCTTGTGCACAAGTGCGCTCGGGTATAAAAATCGGTACTGTCTTTCCATTGGAATTATAAAATCTATTATATTTTAAGACGTCCACCAAAATATATCGGAAAAATATTAAGATTTACGTGAGTGTGACCAATTTGAAAATGCCTCCAAAATTGGAATTTTTTCTGAATAAAAATAGTTTCTTAGAGACTTTTTTGAAAAAAAAAATCTCTTCGAATGACAAAACGGTTTAAGCTTAAAAAATTTACATAAAAAAAAAGGGTGAAAGAGAAAGGTAGGATGAACGAGCGTCATTCCAAATTTAATTAAGATTGGGACACGAACGCCTTTTTCCACAGAGATCCCATAAGTCTAAATCAGAATAGTTTTAGCCCAGTTATTAAAATTGTTCGTAAATCAATCTTTGAAACAAAAAATTAAAAAAACAGCATCAAAAAAGCCATTATTACGATTCCGTTGAAAAGATTTTTTAAGGGGTTTTTTTCAAAAAGTTCTTTAAGAAACTATTTTTATTAATAGAACACTCCATTTTTGTAGGTATTTTCAAATCGGTCCAGGTCACGTAAATTTTAATATTTTTCCGAAATATTTTGGCGGAAATAGTAAATTTTGTAATCCCGGCGGAAAAACTGCAACTTTTTTTGGTGATTCAGTCTAATGTACATACATATGTACGCATGTATGTTCCATTTGGCAAATTATATTTTGTTGGGCATGTACAGTCAATATTTAGTAATAAAAAGATATTTTACTACACGCATGTTGCTTTCACAGCCTGTGTGGCAAGCCAATGCCTTAAATAAGCATACAAGCATTTATACGTAGGTGTGAATTCTACGCTGTACTGTAATAGCTGGTACATATTTGGTTTAAAAGCATTTTTAATTTGAAGCGCAATTGTGTTGCAGTTTTTGTATCAATTTTATTTCACTAAAAAAATAGTATTGCTACGAAATTGATTTTTCTTTGCTTTGTGCCCAGTTTTAACCAAAATATTTAGGTACGCACACCCAGGTAAAAAATATACTCACCGCAGTTTTGCAGATTTAAAGGTTCTTCGAATATGTATCAGATAAACGTGCAAATTGCAAAAGCAACTTCCTTTTCAATGAGTCCGAGTGGAAAAATTATTGTCTATATTTCGGATTCATCAGCCTATGCTCCGGGCTAAGCCAACTCATCAGCCATCTCATTTCCGGGTATGTTCCTTTGGCCGGGAACCAAGATGATAGAGATGTCTATTGACTTGGCCGTCCAGCTTAACGCGCATTTGTAATCTTCATCTTGGTATTTTAGATTTTGTTACCGGTGAGGCAATTGCCAGAAATGCCAATTGGCTATCTGAGGGAATGTTCTTACTCCTTCACAGTGTCTCTCTAATGCTTTTTAGGCCCTCTCGATTCCTAGCAATTCTGCTTGGTACCAAAATCACATTGACCAGTGTCACTATTCAGTACATTTTATTGTTGAAAAGTAAATAGCAAATAAAGGGAAAATGGCCATAACCCTATAACCAGAAATATTAATATTAAATGTTTGAAAAGAATAGAAATACTATAAAATTCTTTACCCTTTGTTAGAATTGCTTTGTGGGAAATTTGTTTTTATTGATTTTCAGAAATTAATTAAATTTTTTCTTTTTTAAATTGTAGTTTTCATACTAAAATTTTGCAAACCAGAACAAAACTATACATACATACATACATACTATGTGCATACCTACATATGTATTTTTATATCGGCTAGTATGTACTGTACTCGAGAGTACTTTTTTTTTAGCGACAACGCAAAAATATTTCATCAATAAGGTCAATTCATAGTAGAGAAAAATGCAAATGCTTACTGGAAATGCTTTTGAAATGTAAACACAAATGTGCACAATGTAGAAAGGTCAGAGAATTTGCTCTTAATATGCCTTCCAGTGAAAATCAAAAATATAGTATTTATGCTCGGTTGATAGGCCAAGGCTTAGCATATCGATGGCTGAGTGGAAGATCGACCTATCTCGGCCGCCAGTTCGAAAACGCTCTATCTCAAAAAACTTTTCAAGAACGCCCTATTTCAGAACTCGTTTCAAAGACGCCCTATCTCAGTTGTCGATTTAAAAACGCCCTATATCAGAATATTTTCAATACATTCTGAAGTGAGATAGGGCGTTTTTGAACCGAATTTTGAGATACGGTGTTTTTCAATTAAATTCTGAAGTAGGGCGTTCTTGAAAAGTTTTTTGAGATAGAGCGTTTTCGAACTGGCTGCCGAGATAGGTCGATCTTCCACTCAGCCATCGATATGTGGTAGAAGGCATTAATTAAGCCTGATAAAGACAGTTAGTTGTCATAAATTTTAAGTAATTGAATTTTGAGCTATAGTTTTACTTTGCAAAGGTATGTATGTATTTGCCTAAATTGCTTAAAAATGTTTAATTATGAATAACTAATTCTTGGTGACAGCAGAGACATTTTTGATATACAAGAGGATATGCGAAGAATTACTCTCTCGAAAGCATTCAAAGCCTTTTTTATCTTTATTTGCCATCGTTCATGAAACATATAAAGGAAAGGGCAGGACGAGGAATTTGAATTCAGCAGACCGAATTGCTGCCTGCACGTTAGAGCTTAAAAGCTATACCGTCGTCTTTGGAGGCCCTATTGTTTCTAAGCAGCCTCATTGCGCTTTTAAACTCATTTGGTGAATCGAAGGCACGTGAGCTCTGCCGTCAACCTATTTTTCTGAGTTATTCTTCGTCACCATTAAAAACAATGTTACCAGATTAAAATTTTTCGTAACTTGTAAGAACCAGCTTCGGTGTAAAAATCATTTGTCACGCCGCCTCAGTTTCCTATATAGAATATTCAAGCAGTTCTCAGTTGCAAAATAAGCTTAACTTAACAAACATAGACATAGATTCATTGCCCAATTAGTACGTCATTCGTTTTAAGAGCTTAATTTGGAAATATTAACCGATTTACCAGACATTAAGCAGCAGTTACGCAAAAAGCAAAGACACTGATGCAATGCGAAGATGCTATTTATGCACAAACTACGCACACAAACAAAGAAAAATTAAAAAAAAATCAAAATTTAGTGATGTTAAGTACTCGAGATGCAAAGATATTGAAGAGGAAAATGAAAAATTCCAACATTGCAATCACCAAAAATTTCCATAAACATTAAACGCAATAACTCGATTTTAATTGCTGCCATTCCAAAAGCAGTCCGTAATAAAAACCATACAAACGTGTGTATGAACATTAGAGTGCATTACCCTCCATAAAAAAAAAAAAATAATATTGATTGTTTTTCCACCGAAATCATAAAAGTTATTATATAGAAAGGCAACATATTTTGGAAAAATACTAAGATTAATGTGAGCTGGATTGATAAAGTCGAACATTCGCATGATAGAAGAGTTTAAGGTTAAAAGGTATGCAGAAAAATGTTTAAATGTTAAATATAGGGAGATTTTTGGAGATATTTTCGAATCGGCCAGCTCACCAAAATCCTAATATTTTTGCTAAAATATTTTTTTACAAGTCTTGAAATACACTAAATTTTTTAATTAGGTTGGAAAACCTCCAATTTTTTTTTGGTGTGGCACCTTAATGCACCTACATATGTTTGTATATGCATGTGTGCATGCACATCTGAATATGTGTGTAAAGGCATATTTGGATGGGTAAAATGTTTTTGGTAGGCTTTAAAAGCGTAAATTTCGAGGAACTAAGAAACAAAAAAAAAAAAAGAATGAATTAAATGAAAATGCTTGCAATTGCATTACTAAACTGCATACTGCTCGCTTGAAATGCTATTTTTTTGTTAACAGCCAACGTCTAGTTTGCTTAAAATTTCAGCAATTAGCAACAGTAGCATTTCAACTGCAAATCCAATTTGAACTTGTTTGCAAAAATCTTGCTCTTCACCAGGGGCTTAGCTTTGGCGTTTATGTGAGTATGTGTGAATATATTTGCAAACATTTTTGTGAGTTTATACGCTAACACAGACATACGAATAAGCAAACGCACATACATACATTAAACATCAGCTCACTCTTCATAAATATAAAACAAGTTTGGTAGAGCAAGAAATCAAATATTGCTTAATTTTCGGATGATCTACAAAATATTGTATACTAAAACGAACAAATCCGTGATGGGGAAAATCGTATTTACTAAGTATTAAGTCATAAGTATAAAATTACTTTGGTATTTATGTTGTAGTAAATAATTAAGTACCTGCTATGTTTTTATGTATTTTAGGCGGCTGTGAGTATTTTAAATACTTTTTTTTTTTTTAATTATTTGCGCAGTACTAAATATTGAGTGGAATAGTAACCTTAACTTATTAACGCTTTCACTTATTTAGTACTTTTGGCTTCACTAAATCGGTCACCAAATCGGTATCGGCACAAATCTATGGTTGGTTGTAGTGCCAAGTAAAAAAAAAAAGAAATACTGGATGCAAAAGTAATCCACATAAGCCTTGAAAGTTCCAAAAATAGAACATAAATAATTCCGAAAAGCCCTTAAATGTTCAAGGAAAGTCTCGAAAAAATTGTCAAGGTCCTCAGAAAGTTCTGAAAGTAAAACACGAAAAAATATTGAAAGGTTTCGAAAAATGCCGAAAAATATAACACGGAGAAACTCCGAAAATGTCCGAAAAATACCAAAATATGCCGAAATTTATAACACAAAGAATAGAAAAAGTTCGGAAAAAGTGAAGAAAAGTCTTGGAAAAAATTTACAAATCAAAATAAGGTCAGAAAAAATTCTAAAATTTTTAAAACTTTCTAAAAAAATTGCAAAGTAAAACACAAAGAATGCCATAGAAAGTCCAAAAAAACCCAAGAAAATCTTGAAAGGTTTCGAAAAAAACGTCAAAGTTCCCAAAAAATACCGAAAAGTTCTGATGAAGTAAAGAAATATTCTAGTAAAATGCCAAAGTTCTTAAAAAATTCTGAATAGCAAAACACGAGTCACGACAAATCAGACAACGATTCGACTTTTTTTTTTTTAATATTTCGAAAGATCCTGAGGATCCCAAAAAAAAAAAACATGAAAATCCCGAAAACTTCCAAAAAAATTTCACAAGTTTCAGAAAATAATTCCAAAAGAATTCAAGAAACTCTTGAAACGTTTTGAAACGTGCTAAAAATCTGGAAGCATTTCATTATATTATCAACCCCTAAAACAAGGAAGGAAGAAAAAAATATCGACAATTTTTTCTATTCTTGTACCTTTTTGGTTTGTAGAAATATGGGAAATATTTTAGTACTCCCAAATACCTTAGTATTTACTCAACTAAACATTTATTATAAAAAAACAATTGTGTTTATTTAGTAGCTCCAAATTACATAAATATATAAGTTTTTTTCTTTTCAGGTCCTTGGTAGCCCTAATAAGCACAAAAATACCAAATAAGCTGAACATTTCCAAACCTGCTTAATTTTGCTTTACAAATTTCATAGTTCTTCTCAACTTAAACTGACTTCCCTTAGTCCGCTTAAGAATTGTGTGTGTATGTATATGTACACAACACATTTTTATGTACACATGTATGCATGTTTCGTACACACACACACCTACACACACTTAATAACTGCTCGAATTCACGTTCATCCTTACGTCATATTTATTTTTTAAATCAGCCAAGTAATACTAAGTATTTCTTAAAATTTTTTGCCAACAAAATCTTCTCTTAGTAAATACATATAAAAAACCTGCATTTACCGTTGAGGCGCACAGTTGAATCGGACGCGTTTCAAGTGACAAGTTGACATCTTGTTCGAGTAGTGGGCTACCTTGTGTTGCAATAAAAGCATCTAGAAAAATATTTATTTGTTATTTGCTTCGCACATCCGCTTATGTGCGCTCCATTTTAATAAGAAACTCGCGGTTTTGCCTTCGTCTGTCTGTGTGTGTCTGCATGTAATATTTCTTTTACAATTGTGGGCGTTTTTCTTTTGCGCATATTTGACGTGTTTGAATTTTTCGTTTTTTTTTGTTTTCAAACAGATCCATTCAAAGTGGTTACAAAAAGTTCAACACACCCATTAGTTATTTAACAACACGAATCAGCTAACTATTCAACGCAGCTGTCAGCCAACATCATGGCTGTGTGGTGGCTTCAGTCATGGCTCGTCTTTATATTGGTAATTTAGTTTGGGAAAAAGTGTGAAACCATTTTCTAATATTAATTGCATTTTGAACGATTTGTTAACGGTATTTGTTGCGTAATTTTTTTTTTTAACATTACACTCGGGTAAAATTTCTCTTAGACAATGTTGTGAAATTTCATGAGTTATGTGTACATACATATTGGGGGGGTTTTCGCGGTTCTCAGGTACTGGAAGAGGAAGACCTAAACGAAATTTAAGCCATATTTCTTGCCCGAAATACTACTGGGTATGCACATCCGACAGAAAATTGATATTAATAAATTGCTTAGCAGTTAGTATGTTTTCTGGAGCGGCTGAAGTGGTGACACAACTCTTCGTCAGATAATCACTAACATTGGAAAGCCACTAGCCTCTAAGCAATTTGTGCTAGGAGTACTCAAAGATGTCTTCAGCCAACGGCGAATTTTAACGGTCTGACTCACCTGGAGCGGGATCACCCTCTAAGAGAATTTGTTCGCTACCTCTTAGACGGTGCAACTATATACATATGTAGATATGCATGTTTTTTATTATGGCGTAGGTTTCTGCAACCACGTACGCTACACTAGGCACCCCGCTGGATGGTGGCCTCTATCCTATTCTAAGAAATTTAACGATGAATATGCTGCTGTCACAATTGCAAGATACAGATAGTCAGGTTCCTACGCTGATGATCTCTCGCTGACGGTAGTGTTTTCTGCGGTCTAGTACAAAACGCCTTTTAGGATGTAGAGACCTGGTCTAGAGGAACGGAACTGAGAGAAATCGAAAGTAGACCAGCTCCAGCTGCCTCGTTAAAAAAAATGCTATGCAGCCTCGCTCAGAGGAAGTCAAATAACTGGGCCTCATTATGGACCAAAACCTAACCTGACAGCGCAATGTAGGGGTGCCTGCCAAGAAGGCCACAACAACTGCCTTATCCCCCTATAAGTCAGTGGTTGTAGGTCATATTTTATTTAATGGCATCAGGTGACCATCCCTGAATAAGTCTTAAGTAACAAAAAAGATAATGAAGGTTTAAAAGGTGGCGTAAGTGATGGTCGAATTGGATTTACCTTCAGCGTCGACAAAAGTTCTCAATTAAGTAAGAATAAATGCATTGATGCAGAATTATGGTAGGCCTTTCAGCAAATATTAAGTGCTAAACCTATACCGTATAAGCTTCTGCCCTGAGGAAATATTTCCCCAAAAGAAACCTCTCTATGAGCGATAGAAAACAGCTCCTGGTGTTAAATGTATGCTCTGATTAGCGGTCATTATTCGGCTATATCGGCCGATGACTCCACCTTATGTCTCAAGGTGGAAAGTGGGATATACTCGCAAGAGTTCTCACTTCACCTCAGTTTTTTTTATACCCGAGCGCACTTGTGCACAAGGGTATTTAACTTTGTTCACATAACGGTTGTTTGTAACAGGCAAAACGAATCGAGATAGATATAGACAAATGTATACATAAATGATCAGAATGAAAAGAGAAATCGATTAAGCGGTGACTGTCTGTCCGTCCGTCCGTCTGTGCACACGATAACTCGAGTAAAAATTGAGATATCTTAACGAAACTTGGTACGTGAACTTCTTTTGGGCGTAGGACGGATGGTATTGAAAATGGGCGAAATCAGACAATAACCACGCCTACCTCCCATATAACGGTAATTTTAAGAAATACGGAAACTGCGATATTTTAGTAACTACTGAAGATAATTCACTCAAAATTGATACCTACAATGAGTTTCAGACGGAAAACATGAATATTATAAATTTTTGAAAAATGGGCGTAGCCACGCCCACTTATGGTTACATGTGTATATCTTCGTAACCGCTACACCAATTTCTTCCAAGCATGGCACAGTTGTTGGTCCTGGTACAGCATAGCAAATGGCCGAAAATTTCTAAAATCGGAAAATAACCACGCCCACATCCCATATAACGGTAATTTCGAGAAATACCAAATCTTCGATAAATCAGTAAATATTGAAGCTAATTTATTCAAAATTGATGGTTGCAACAATTCTTTACCAAGAAATACGTTTATGACAAAATTTTGGAAAATGGGCGTAGTACCGCCCACTTGTGATCACATATATGTATCTCGCTAACCGTTCTAGCAATTTGTACCAAGCTAGGTATGGTTATTGTGCTTGCCACATAAAAGCAAACCGTTGAAAATTGTTGAAATCGGACTAAAATTGAGGCCGCTTTTCATATAACGGTAAATTTCAGATATGCTTGAAATTTCAATATTTCGAAATTTAAGGACGCTAATTTACTTAAAATGTATACACCCCGGCTTATCATGTAGCGGTAGCTTTCGGAAAGGAGGAAAACATATATTTAATACTTGCGCCGGGTATTTAATGTTCGGCTCCGCCCGAACTTAGACTTTCTTACTTGTTTAATTTGCAGTACCTCTGCAGCGTTTTTCAAGCAGGCACCAGTTTATTTGGAATGTACGTCAAAAGAATAGGTGTTCAGTCGAATGCAATGTAGAGGAAAACGAGAGTGTATACAATTTCTCGTATATATGTATGTCCTACGTTGGCGACGTCCCACCGAAATTGGAACCGTCACTACTGGCAAATACGCCACATTTCTATAAATATTTCACGTGTTGGTTGGTTTAGCATCCGAAATGCTAACTATAGCCTTTTATGTTCCAGAATCTCCCATACATATATATTTATAAATAAGTTATACTATCCACATCTAATGTAACCTAACTTTATTTTCGTATGCATTTAAATCAAATTACATATTTCAACTAATTTCTTCCTCTACCCGCAGGCCATCGCTTGCATATTAGTGCAATGCGCCCTCACTCAAAACTACGATAAGGAGAATCGCCGCCTTATTCTGCAAATTAAAGACCAAAAAACGACCAATCAACAATACTATTCGTCAAATTTTGATACCAGTAAGTAGCAACAGTTTCAATTTCAATCAATTCAATTGCACCAAATCATACATTCTTGCACAAGTAGTAACAGAGAAAAATTAAAAAAAAAATTCATAAATTCATATTTTTATACTACATCATATTTTCTCTCTTTATTTCAACACTAAATATTTCTACTTCTCTTACTCTTACATCCTTATTTTTTCAGCTGATTTTTGCTTTATTAATTCTTTCTAATTTAAATTTCAATATCTCTGTTTTTCTTTTCTTCTTCCAACTCTCTTACTTCCTATCTATTATCCTTTGTACTTTCCTTTACCCTCTCTCTTCTCTCTCTCACACTCTCTTTGATCTCACACACTCTCTCTCTCTGCTTTATGCGTTTCTATTTCACTTCAACTAACCAGCTGGTTAGTTACACTCATTTATTATTTCACATTCTTTCTTTTTCTCTTCCACTATATTTTTCATACAATTTCTCCCACTCACATTAGCGTTTGCAATTCACACCCATAGTAGTTGTTTTGTTTGTAGCATTTTATACAATCCATATAGTATAAGTACATTAACTATATAATTCTTTTACAATTTACGCTGCACTACGAGCCGTTTGGAAAGGACTCATTCGCCGCGCAGCCTTCGACGAACCGAGTCCTTTCAGCTTTTTTAATTGCGCAGTTAGATGATACTTTCCACAATTAGTTGGCATATTTTTTGCAGTAGATATTTAGTAAATTTGAAAAACACATCAAAATAAATTTAGAACTGGCTTTGTACATACATTTAATTCGTTTGCAATTCAAAATTTGTATTCTTTTGAAAAAAAAATAGAGGCAATAACTATTAATTGATTAACATTAGCGCGCTGTAGCCTTAATTAAAACACCACAATAGCAACTAAACCAAAACAATTTAATAAATACTTCAAGACAATCCGTTAGTTAAATTATAAACTACTCAAGC
>NW_023458564.1:38131137-38148580 GCF_013731165.1 Rhagoletis pomonella | reverse complement strand
TAAATACTTCAAGACAATCCGTTAGTTAAATTATAAACTACTCAAGCGATAAACAAATTTGCATACATACATATTTTCCATTTACCTTGTTAATTTTGTTGTAGCTTTTTACTAAAACGCTAAATATATAATCAAGAAGTATGCGTAAACGTAGTTAAAACCAACAAAGCCCAAACGCACACAAAAAATATCAAATATATCTATCTACATTTATTTAGTAATATATCGAAATAAACAAAATTCGTCAACCAAACTCGTCTCAAATTGTAAATATTTTCGTACCGACACACACCACACCAACTCGACTCAACTCAATTCAAATCAAATCCACGCTGCTCCACTCCATTTCCCTCCACTTGTCCACTACATCACACCATTATTGATTTATGCATATATGTAAAATAGTATATTGAATTTCGTTTGTAGTAGAGGACAATTGTTTGGTTTTGCTTATAAAAAACTTCACCTAATCATTAACTTAATCTCTTTAAATCAAGTAAGTTGAAAAATATTTACAGCATTTCGCGCTGGAATACAGAGTTATGACAAAGCTCTAAAAAAGCGTAAAGAAACCTAAAACATAATACTTTCCTCGAAAGCTTTCAAAATGTTCAAAATATTCACATCCTTCAAGTTCTCTTCTAGACAATTTTAGCTGGTTTTATAGCGATTAACGCTCTAAAGCTTTCACATACCTAAAGTTTTTTTTCGAACTTTCAGAGCTTTCACTTACATACTTCAAACAAAGACAAATTTTTTAAGCATTGCTGAAAAAAAGTTTTAGCTTTCACAATTTTTATTTTTTTTTGGCAATAAAAACTTCGAAGCTTTCACACTCATAACACAAATGGCGCGAGCTTTTTTAAGCTTTCACGTAAATTATTTGAGTATTCACGAAAAAAAAGAAACTTTTGTTGTTGGAAGCTTCGAAGCTTTCATGCTCCCACCTCGAACAACGAGAGCTTTTTGCAGCTTTCATGAAAATGTTGTAAGCTCTCCTGATAACAAAAACTCTGATTGGATGATTACCTAGAAGAATTTTACAGTCATACCATAAATTACGAGCGCTTTCTTAAGCTTTCGGAAAAAGAATTTAAGTTTTAATTAGAAAAAAGATACTTTCTTTGATGAAAACTTCGAAGCTTTCCCACTGTTAACTAAAATGATGAGAGGTTTTTTAAGCTTTCATGAATGTAATGTAAGCTTTCACATAAAAATGATTTTTTGTTAAGCTCTATCAACCTACAAAAGTAAATAAATGTCACCGTCCCTTTCCCCAATACCCTTACATCCATAATTCCCTCTCCCATAGCCATATCCACATCCACATCCGCATCCATACCTTGTCATCCTATTCACTGCATTCACTCGTACTAGTGTGGCTCCGAAATGTATTAAACGCTGACTTACAGATTCTAAACCAAAGGCCAGCGTTATTTATTATAATATTTTTTTTTTTGTTTTTGGAAATTCGATTTTTTGAATAGCTGCGCATTAAAAAAAAAAGACTATTCAGGTAAAAATCATTTCAAGTTGCACATACATATTTAGGAATATTTCATGTAAGGAACGAAAGGAATTGCCAATGTTAAAATGATCGAGAGCAAACCAAAAAAATAAAAAAAAATTGTACATCAATATTCTAAAATTTTGCTATAAAATCGCAATATATTTTAATACAAAGCAACAAGCATTTTATGTAATTTTCAACTGAATGTAAATTTTTACCTTACCAAATTTAAAAACCCTTATTTATTACCTTAACAACCACTACAACCCCAAAAACAACATCCGTTCCACCACAATCCGTTTTTGTGAAATCCCACCACGCAAAAAAAATAAACAAAACCACAACAACATACTCACCTTTGGCACTCCTAAGATGCTTACCGTTATGGCTATGATATCGGTAAGACGGGCAACTTTCATCACGAGACCCGCGGTCCCGACGGCGTTACCTATGGTTGTTATGGTTACGTTGATCCCAATCACGTATTACGTGCAACACATTATGTTGCCGATACACACGGTTATCGTACCGTTGAACCAAAGAAACCGGTCGAGGTGTATCCGGTGTATGGCGAGGGGGGCCATGGTGTGATTTTGCAATGGGATGAGCTATACTTCCCCATAGGCTGCGGCAAGTTCGAGGGTGGCGCACGACCAGAATTTCCAGTATTACATTTCGGTGATGTACGTTCGATTGAGAGATTTTGTTTTCATTTTTATCACAACTCTATACCACTTCCCTTACCTACTACTCCCTATTGCAGAAGAGTAAGCCCAGTGGTTTTACGCCAGGCTTCTCACTTTCTAACGCAGCAGGCGTACAAAAAGGTTCAGCCATACTCAGTCCATCACGTTATGCCGATCGTGAGCGCATACCAGCACCTTCAGCGCATGTTGTGGCCACTGTGCGACCCGGCACCAATGGTCCTTATCCTGGTGATAATGGCGACGGTAAATATTATGGTGGTAATGGACAATATAATAGCGGCAGCGGTCCAAATATTCCTGCCACCGGCCCAAATATTGCTGGTATCGAACCATATGATAGTGGAAGTGGCCAATACAATGGCGAGAACGGCCAGAATAATGGTGGAAATGCACCATATAGCGGCGGAAACAGTGACAAATATGGAGGCGGCCAATATCCTAGTGGATCATCGGGCTCAGGTGGCCAATATCCTAGCGGATCATCGGGCTCAGGTAGCCAATATCCTAGCGGATCGTCGGGCTCAGGTGGCCAATATCCTAGCGGTACGTCGAGCTCAGGTAGTAAATATCCTAGTGGTTCGTCGAGTTCAGATGGTAAATATCCTAGCGGATCGTCGAGTTCAGATGGTAAATATCCCAGCGGATCATCGAGTTCAGGTGGCCAATATCCTAGCGGATCATCGATTTCAGGTGGCCAATATACTGGCGGATCGTCGAACTTAGGTGGCCAATATTCCAGCGGATCGTCGGGCTTAGGTGGAGGCGCAGGCGCTGATGGCAGAGGCAACGATAATGGAGGCAGAGGAAGCGGCGGTGGAGCCGCTGGCAGCGGAGATGGCGATAGAGGAGGAGCTTACAGGCCCGGACCGCTTGGAGGAGTAGGTCCGGGCGGCCCAGGAGGGCCGGGTGCATTGGCATACGTACACACCGGCTCTCCTGGGGGTCCGGATGGAGCAGGTTAGCTTGCACAAGTATGAAACTATCAAAGCTGTGAAGCAAGAAATAGGGAAAAGTAGGCTATAAATTTGTACTGGTTATAAGTATAGGTTGAAGTAGAAGAAGGATAGGTAAGGATAGGCGAGATAGGGGAAGGCTATATGCGTAATCATGTTTCTGCTGCTTTCACAGCGTTGAATTTGTTTTGTGTATATAAAAATAGCTAAAAACTGTAGCTTTTTGTAAAAAGTCTGTTTTTGCGAGCTTTTTTGTGCTTTCGGCGAAAGCTAAGCAAATATATGATTTTACTTTTTAAGTTTAAAAAGCAATTCAAACGGATTCTCATGAATCATTTTGAAAATCATGCTGTGCTGTGCATGTGGTTAGCTTTCACATTTTTATGAAAGCTTTAATTGTTAAATAGAAAAATATATTAAGCAGCAGTAAAGTATCGATTGGCATATACGCGTTCTTCTTTAATAATGCACATCTTCTCAGTGTTCGTTTTCAATGTTTCTCTCTCTCTCTCTCTCTCTCTCTCTCTGTACCTTTCACTCAGTATAAGCTTACTAAGCTTTAGGTTAGCTTTAAGAGCTTTTACGTTTACTTAAGGCATAATAATATTTTGTGTTGATTTTTTTTTACTTATTTTTTTATTAAATGATTTTTTGCGATAATGCGGGAGGTATTTAATGCGAGTTTATTTTTTGCATAAGCGCACCAGCACACAAACACATGCATAGCACAATATATATATACACATATATACTCGTCTACTACATACATATCAAAAAAACAAAAAAAAACATATGTAACTATTTATTTTATATATTTTTACATACATGGCAATGAAAACACACACGCACACTACTTAAATTGTTATGTATGTGTATATTTACTAGTGCACACTCATTAAGCGCAAATCGTTAAAGTTATATGTAGTTTTTTTTTTTTTTTGAAAAATCGGTAACTGAACTTGAAATAATAAAAATTAGTAACCGAGTTAATTTAATGAGTTTTGTGAAACGACTGGCGTGCTGCTTTGGGCTCGGCCAAAATCGCTTAGGCTGTCATAGCGCCAATAAAAAAGAAGAAGTATATGTTATAGGCACAACAGGCCTTACCTACTCTGCGTTAAATCAACAAAGAACGAGTTTTTTCTTTTAACAGCACATGCACACATAATTATGCATTTAAGGCTATTCGCATACATATGTTTGAAAAAAAAAATATTTTTTTTCCCATTTTCAATTCGATGCCGCCGTCATTTTACCATTCACATGACTTTTTGGAGGCACAAAATAAATTTTTTTTCTGATATATAAATTATAAAAAATTAAAAGTTGAAGAGAATTATACGGCCACACAGAACTTTGCGCTTTTCCTTTAATCGAGCACTGAAGCGCGCATGCAAAAAAATTCTCCACCATCAATCAGCTTTAAAATACCACAAAAAACAACAACAGCATCTATTGGCCCGGTGTTTCTCAAAAAAATAAAAAATAAAAAATAAAAAAAAATTTGGCCACATGAAAAGCAGGAAATTCATCCAGCCAACCAGCCGAGAGGAATGCCACAATATCTCAATTTCGGTACCACACACTCAAACGCCACATGCATCAAATGAATCAAAAATTTTCGGATAGTTTTTCACATGAAATAAAAAATTGCACTTTTCATTTACAAAAAGCACAAATACATGCATCAAATGCTCATACATACAAGCACATATTACATTCATACATGCATACCTATGAGTCTACTCACACACTCACCAACGCCTGCTTGTTAACGGGAAATGGCTTTCATCCTTTTGCCTAAATTAATCCTATTAAATACTTATTTAAACCGCTTCAAACTTATAGTCTGAGCAGACAATTTTGCATGTCCATACTGCTGCAACGAGATAACGGGACATGATGAACTTGTTTTACATACATACACACATACATACGAACACATATGAAGTACTGTGTGTGCTGATTTATTATTAATTATTTTTAAGCTTTTCATTTAATGTCTGTAGCTCTGTAAATGTATAGTAGTGTTGACTAACCAAGTTAAATTTGAAAAAAAAGAAAACACACACATACATACACACACATGCATACACGTTTCACTAAAAACATAATTTAAATGGATATTTAAACTTTTTTTGAGCTTTAACGGTAGCAGGCGCTTACAGCTTGTAGTTGCTAACACTAATAAAGTAGAATAGAAAAAAATAAAATAAAATAAAAGTAAGAAATAGTGAAAAATTAAAAAAACCAAATTTAAATTGAGTTATTTATAAACAATAATGCAATTAGTTCATTTAGGTAGGTAATAAGTAGAAGTATGATTTGTCGTACTCCAAACGAACTTCGTAGCTTTAGTTGTAGTTTTGTCTTTTCTAAATCGTATACTAGTACCTTACATGCCTATATGTATGTAGTATTACTTTGTCGTAGTGCTCTCAGCAATATTTACACCTCTTATTCACAACAATTTGTGCACATCACTAATATTTTATTTTTTTTCCACAAAATTTCTCTATTCCTTTCTACAGAAAATGGTAATTATGAAGGTTTTGATGGTCGTTATAAAGGTGAGTTAACTTTGCTTTACGCTTTCATGAAATTTTCCTAATTCGCCACCCGTCTCTCCCTCTCTCTCTCCTCGACGCAATCTCTTCTGCGCTCGCTATAGGTATTAAAGAAGGTCAATATGTCCCGGACAATTCGGGAAAATATGTTCACATTGAAGGTCCAACTGGTCCACCAGCTCCACCATATGTGCATATAGAGGGACCCGACGGCGGCTTCGGCGGTAACGGCGGCTTTGGCGGCGTTGGCGGCAGAGGCGATGGCGGCGGTGTCGGACCAGGCGGCCCAGGCGGACCTAAGGGACCCGGCGGTCCGAAGGGACCTGGCGGCCCAAAGGGACCACCCGGCCCACCTGGTCCACCAGGACCACCAGGTGGTTAAAGTGAATCGATTGCAAAAACGATTCAAGCATTTATGTTCTTAGTTTAACTAAATTATGTTTACTAATTTCCCTTTTATTTTCTATAAAATTAGGACCATTCGGCCCTACTGGACCCGGCCCTAAGGGACCATTCGGCCCACCCGGTCCACCCGGCCCAACTCGTCCCGGCCCAGGCGGCCCACCCGGACCACCAGGCCCACCCGGACCCACACGTCCCGGTCCAGGCGGTCCAGGCGGTCCACCCGGACCCACACGTCCCGGTCCAGGCGGTCCACCTGGACCACCAGGCCC
The DNA here is from genome assembly GCF_013731165.1 of Rhagoletis pomonella. Lineage (NCBI taxonomy): Eukaryota > Metazoa > Arthropoda > Insecta > Diptera > Tephritidae > Rhagoletis > Rhagoletis pomonella. Next base: position 38,142,169 of record NW_023458564.1, on the reverse strand, counting down.
ATCTCGCCCAGGCGTAGCAGGACCATACGGCCCAACACGTCCCGGCCCACCAGGACCACCAGGACCACCAGGACCCGATCGTCCAGGCCAACCCGGACCACAATCACCATACCAACCATTGAGACCTGGCGCACCAAGTGATCCAAGGGATTCGAATAAGAATACACCCGGCTACTTGCCACCTGTCTCGAAAACTGGTAAAATAACGCAACCATTTAAATCATCATCATTAGTTGTAGAAGGTGGTGAGATACCCACGAAAACCACACAAACCACCACTACATCTTTTGTGCCAAATTATGGTAACAATAATGATTATGCACAAAAGAAGGTCACCACAACCACTACTAGCACCAATACTAATACTAATACACAATTTAATAATAATAGCAATAATGTTAAAACTCCATTAACCTATATTCCTCCTTCTTCTCCCCCCTCTCCTCCCAAAAAACTCACCACCACCACCACCACCACTACTACGACCAACACGAATACCAATACGAATACGAATAATCCGCCAACATCTTATCAACAAACCAATAAATACTTACCACCGAATCGCGGACCTTTAACGGATACTTTCAACCGACAGCAAAGCTCGGTTGAGAAGCAACAACCGCACAAGACTATAACTACAACAACTACGACAAATACAAATACAAACAACGGCAATAAATACGGACAAAACTTTGACACGAACGCGTACCAGCAACAAAACCAAAAGACGGTGGAAAAGGTAACAACAACAACAAGCACTTTTGATACCAATAAGAATACATACACAAACACGGGACAGAAGTTCAACAGCAACATTGGAGGCGGTGGCTCTGGTAGCGTCAGCCAAACTCCGGGATACCAAATTGGTCAGAAAATAACTACCACAACGACTGGTACAAATACATTTGGACAAATTCCCGGTTTCTATAATGGACAGAAAGTTAACGATAAAGTAGTCGAAAAAATCACTACTACAATAAACGACGGCCGAGTGCCCGGTTATCAGACCGGTCAGAAAGTTGTTGAAAAAGTGACCACCAAATACGAGACCAATCGACAACCGGAGCGAAATGTTGTGACCAATACGAATACCAACTACCAAACGCCACGCCCCACTTTTCCACCAACAGAACTGAATAACGAACGACAGTGTTCCTGCGAAGCAGATAGAATACATTCATCCAAACAACAACAAACCACAACCACTTCCTTTGGTAAACCGGCGTCGAATAGTAATCAATTTAGTCATCAACAACAGTTCCAAACCACAACAATTGCAGGCGGTCAAGCCAGCTTTGGTGGTATAACCAACGCAATGTCACTGTTACAACAATTACCAGTCTTTCCACAAGCGCCCGGTTATGCAGCATCCTATGCACCGGAAAATATACCCAAAGGTGCAATTATAGCATTCATGCCGGTAATTATTTTGCCACAATCGGCTTATGAGCAATGCGACAACAACAATGCCATACACGCGAATGACAGATATCAACAACAAAATGTCGATCCCTTCCCATTGGGTGTGCAGCCGGCGCCCATACCGTTCAGCTTCAGCCAGATTACGGGTGGCGCACGCAAAGATCAGTGCATGTGCCCATGCTCCTGTACACAGAACATACCAGATAAGTTCCATAAGAAACGTGACATTGACGCAACGGAAGGACTGAATGCAACGGCAACGGACGTGGGTGAGAAAGAGAGTGCTGCTAGTGCGAAATCGAGCGATGATAGTGAAAAGGAGACGCTTGTGGCGAAAGCGACGGAAGCATTAGATATCGAAGCGTTAAAGGCGGTAGAGAAGGACGATGAAAAGGAAGTGAGTAAGAGCGCAGAAAAAGAGACGAAAACAGCGGTAAAAGGAGATAACAATAAAAGTGACCTTGTTGAGGCGGCAGCGACGCCGGTGACGTCGACAGCAGCCAAGGTTGGCGAATCGGCGGCGCAGGAAGAAGTTAAAATCGAGAAGAGTGAGAAGATCGAAACGCCAACCGAAACAGTGGTCGAAGTGGAAAAGAAAGACTAAAACGACACAGTGACGTTAACATAACGAACAGAACGACGACGATACGAATAAAAAAAATTGTCATCTCCATATAAATCATGCAAGAAATTTTATTCAAATCAAGGATGACATTAACAAGATATCTGAGGATATACATGAATGAAATCAACGTCGTCCGTTAAAAATTTTATATACATAAAAAAACAACGTCAACAACACGACAGCCACCAACGTTCCGTTCCCGTTCCTGTTCCCGTTCCTGTTCCCGTTCCTGTTCCTGTTCCCGTCCCGTCCCATCCTGTACACCCGAAATACGCTTGTTTCTTTTTGCTCAACCGTCAATACAAATGCTGTTGAAAGCATTTCGATAGTTGTGTACGTGTTCCTGCTACCGATCGTGCAAGCGTATTTGGCAGCTGTTTCACTTCCTTACCAGCATCCTAGTGCAGTGATAACTCCCGCATCCTTATCGCAATCCTGTCCAACACAAATGGTTTCCACATCCTTACGGCAATCGATCGTCAATCCTCAAACATCCGGAATCCTTATCCTAACGCCGACGTACCGAGTATATCCTGTTCCTAATTCCAATCCTGCTCCCGATATCCAGTTGCCGCTTTTGTGTTCATGTCTTTACGATGTTAAAAAAAAAAAGAAAAAATTTAATATTATGCACTATTGTAAGAGACAGCGGAAACATGTTTAAAGAGGACCGTAAGAGAGAAAGAGAGAAATTTCAATGAAGAAATAAAGTCGCAAAAAATACTCTTAGCATATAATGTACTATTTTAACTATGTAAATTATAGTATAACAATTCCTTCCTCTCTCTCTCTCTCGTTCTCTCTCGAACCGTTAATTAAAAGTGTGTACTCATTTTATGAAAATGTTAAAAAAAAAAATTGTTGAATTGTTTTTTTTTCGTTTGCTAAAATAATGCTTTTTATATGTAACGCTCTTCTACTATCTGTGTATTTATATATCTATTGTAAAATGAAGCCAGTTAGGAATGTATGAGGCGTGTTCCTCTAGTTCATTGATATATCCTTATATTAATAAGCTACATTTTTAGCCTACTTCACACTATTTTTTTTTAGCATTGAGCGCTGCAAGCAAAACTATAAAGACATTCAATTGTATTTTCGTTTGTAGGTATTCGCCGGCTATCGGCAATGCTTAGATCAGTTTTAAGTACAGTTTTTGAGCCGATTTTTTTTTTTATACCAAGTCAATTGCTGTAATGTGAAATGTTGTTTTTTATGCTTGGCTAATTATTATTCGACGTATTTGTTTCCTTTATTCTACTTTGTTCCACTTTTGAAATTTTTTTATTTTTAGTTACTAGTTTTTATTTAATTTTTACTATTATAATACATGAAAAATGTAAAATTGTTTATTTAGATTTGAGGGAATACAATTTTCTTCGATTTAATAAAAACAAAATGTATTTAAATATAAAAAACAAAACCAAAACTCGTTTTTTTTCTGTGGAAAACCAGGTAATCTTTAAACCATTGGTGAGCTATTCCCTTATAATTGCTAAAATTAATCATACCAATAAGCTGGCCAAGCTCATTTCTAAGGCCTTTTCCTAGAACTTGGTAGAAACATATTTCTGTAGCATATGACAGAGAATCCTTCCTTCGAATTAACCTGCGATAAGGGGGGGGGAGGGATTCTTGCAGCATATGGATCCAGCTAAAGGGAGTTTTTCTGGAGATGGCACTAGAAAAGTATCCAGGCAACAAGCTTAGTGCATCGTGCTGAATATTTTTTTTGTCAAAAATAAATACACAAAAGAACGCGCCTAGAAAAGAAGAGACACTCTATTCTGGTGCCATGTTTAACGCCCACGCCGCCTCAGACTGACAGGCTTGACGACAAGGATTCATAGACTATGCATGTACATATGTACCTCATTTAGGCAGGGCTTTGCAATGCCGCTGCCGTAGCACCATAAGGAATCATCTAACACGTTTACTCGCACGCCTTAACCTAAAAATCATATTATTTAAAAGTAATTGAATATTGGCGCGGGATATTTTTACACAGTATTCCTTATGCACAAATATATTACTTACTTTCTTCACTTGTATAACGATTGTAGAATGAATTTCGAGTTTGCCAATAAAAATTGTAAAAATGGAATTTTAGTCTCTCAAATTACTATCATCTTTTACTCAATGTAAATTTTTTTTCACTTGGTGACACACTAGATTCGTTCGCTTTGGCAAGAAAATATGTTCAGCATGTAATTTTAACATTTTGAAGTACATACATACATATATATCTAAAACCATTAAAACTGAAGAAATCGTGAATTTTCAAAAATTACAAAATAAATAGCTGCGACCGATATTCTGCAAGCTGCCATTTTTTAATTTCGTGGTAAACTTTTGAAACTTCACAGATATCGAGCCCTAACCGCCATAATAACATAAAACAGGACAGGATGGTTACCGTAAGTAATAGTAAATATGATCATCACAAATATAAAATTTTCCGCTCATTGTGCGCAGGGGCGTTGAAGTTTTCGATATGTTTCCTATGGGGAAGATACATTTTTTCGTATGGTTGCTGTAAAATCGCTAAATTAAATATTTTTGATCGAATAAAAATATTACCCTTCAGAATTCTTTAATCAATCAAATGGTGATGCTGTCCTGGGGCTGACGGCAAGCAAATTCAAAAAGCAAAATTTTTTGCATATTTTGGACCACCCTAACGTACACTTATGTATGCGCAATGTATTTATAATTGAACTCGATTTCTCAGCCGAAAAATATGCTGCGAATAAATGAATTTTTGTAACTTACCTATTTCTAAAAGCTTTTCAGTCAATGGTATATGCTTATACAAAGCTTTCGATAAATTTGTTTGTTTTGTGTGCTAGCACAATGCTGCTAATATTGGAACTTTGTATAATTCCGCGGAATTTCAGTTTGACAAACTTTAGCACTTTACCCTAACCTAAACAAATACTGAAGTAGAAAATTTCAACAAAAAGAAGAACAAAAAGAATACAGGTACGTTGTACGTAGAATAAGAAAAAAGGCAACAGAACACTTGAAACCCGAGACATAACTAATATAAGAGAAAAGAATAAAAGTCAATCAATAATCATTATTTAAAGATAAATATTTTTCGAGTCATCTGTAATTATTACTCGAGGACTTATATTACAAAAGTCCTTTCATAACAATTATCAGAGAGATAAATATTTTTAAGTCTTCTTTATAATATAATTCTCAAAATAAAAGTCATTGAAGACTTAAAAATATTTATCTCGCTGATAATTATTATGAAAAGGATTCTATTAAATATATAAGTTTTAAAATAATAGTTATCGATGCCTTAAAAAAATTTTCTCACCATAATTATTATCAAAAGACTTTTAAACATCTAACGAAAATTTGGATGACTTTTTTAAAACTCCACCATGAAATAATTATTATTCTGGGTCTCTGCTTGAAACCGTGCTTTGTATTTTCCTGCGTAATTTGAAAACGATTTACTGAGAAAATATTTTTGTACCATAAGGTATTTTTTCAATACTGGCAGGTTTTGTTACAAAGAAACTCAAAAAGATAAACTAGTATACATAGTTATATATGTAGTATGTATAGAAATAAAGTACTTTGTAATACATATTTTAGTTTTCTATAGAAGGTTTTGCGTGGTATTTGTTATGATAAGAAAATAATGACACCTTTCGGTTTGTTTGTAAGCAGAATTTCATAAGCGCCAAAGCTGGATACTAGGAAAAATATGTACGTATAATATCTTACTACAAATTTACATGACAACTTATTAAGCTAAAAGTTGACGATAGCGCTTAAAATGTACTAGGAACTTTTTAATTTACCAACTACAAATCAAAAGCGACTAGTTCTAAGCTAATTTCGTAACTAATATTGGGGCCGTTTAGCATCTTGAGCGGTGAGTGAGCACTGAGAGTTTCAGCTGCTTCTTAAATGTTGTGAGTAAGCAATATAAACGTCATTGCTCAAGCGTTTTCATACTACACACATATATATATATATATATAAATACATTAAATTATGTACATACATACATATACTGAGATAATTATATACAGACGTATCTAATGAGTTCGTGAAAAAGATCAACTAAAAGTAATTACTACCTAATCAAATTTGATCGGCATACTATTTTAAATGGCTTTTGTAAGCAAATTGTTCAAATTTCAATTAATCGTGAATAAGTTGGCGATTAATGGTTCCATGAAAAAACTCTTCGAATATACAAATATGAATCTTACACGGCGAATTCAACAATTAATGAGGTAATAGAATCAACACTGGGTAGATAGTGTTTCCAGAGAGTCAAAGTGAAATTTGGTCGGTTTTAACCCTTCTAAAATTGGACTTGTTTCGTTAACGAGGAAAACAATGGTTCCAGAATTTTCTTTACCAAGGCAAGATGGAACTAACCTGGATATTTGATCTGAGAATAAAAACTTAAATACTATTGCCCTTGGCTTGTAACTAACACGGAGGCGGAACATCGAGGAGCGAACACCTGCATCTGCAAAAGGACATTTGAAAAAAAGTTGAAGCTGTCTTAGCACGCCACTCACGGTAAACCGACCGCATTATAATTTTCAAGCCGACCTCGTATGCTGAATGCGTATAATACGGTAATTAGGTTCCCAAACAATATCTTAACGAATAGCTAGCCATAGTTGTAGCTTAAGATGGCCTTTTAATAAAAGCTTGATACAAATATACACAATTTTTCATGGGAAACTGATTATTTTTTAAAGCAAAGTCCTTCTAAGTCAGTAAAGCTACTTTAATTGAGCGGCACCGGTATGTACATGCACGCATTTGGAGAAAGAAATCAGATGTAAAGGTAGTTTAATAAATAATAATTTAATAAGTACACACCTTTTTAATTCAACGAAAGGTGCAGATCATATAAATTTTAAACAGATGGCAACCATACTAAAAAATAATGCACGATTGAACATCCAGAGGCCAAGCGCTTTAATTTGACACCTCACTTTTTTAATACAAAAAACAGTCCACATGCTATAATTTTGCGCACAGGTGGCAACTCTATTCCAAAAAATAAAGCACATATGAAGGCACCTTTATTTTTTAAATTGAATGAATTGTACAAATCTGCTGTCATTAATAAAAAATATCTTTACCTATTATAAGGTAAGGTAGTAATTTTTAAATTGGTGGCAACCCCTTCAAAAAAAAGCTTATTGATACATAATTTTTTTTTATTCCAGAGAACAGTGAAAATCTTTTAATTTCTAAAATGGTGGCAATCCTACTAAAAAAATAATGCATTATAGAACATCTAAAGGCCAAACCCTTTCATTTCACACCTCAGTTTCTGTAAACCAACGAACGGTATTATAATTTTTTAGACAGGTGGCAACCCTAAGTCTAAGTCTAAGTCTAAGATCTCGTCAAAATCCGTTCAACACTTTTCGAGATTAGCGTGTCCAAAAAAAACTCGACTTTGCTTTACACTATTTAAGTATAAGGATAAAGCTCTTGTTTGATAAAAGTAGAAATCAGAAAAGCAAAGCTTGGCATTCAAAAGTATATCAGCTGTTGCGAACAGTGTACCTCATAATCCCTGTCTTAAAGCTTCCTTTTGATTGTGGAAACAGGCCAATTATGGGCTCTCAGCTATCTTGAGTGGAATGAAACGAGGAGGGCAGAATGGAGTAAGTGATGAGTTATGTGAATGCCGGCACCGATTATGCTGTGTAATTTTCCGAATACATATACGATTTTCAACTAGGCTTGGAAAATCATAGGAAATCACATCGCCTATCTGACAACTGCAGAGTCTTTCAGCTGGAGCTCTATATTCGATCGCATTGAAAGCATTACGATTCAAGAGTACTTCGAGTCAAGAATTTGACGAAAATATCGCGCATTGTTAGCATCACTGAGTCACGTCAACACCGTTCTCGGCTGGGTTCCTGGACATAGCAATATCGAAGGGTACGAAATAGCATAAAAGAAGGCTGGACGTGGTCCGGAAATGCAGATCAGCAAGGCGAATGACTCCCTTCAATCACCGACTTCTGTACTACTAAGGAAGAAAACGAGCATACCAATTCCGTAACAACTGACTTACGGACCAACCCTGATAACTGTGAAATCTCAAGGACTTTGTGGCCGAGGCTTAACAGAGAACAAAGTGAGAAACTATTGAAGTTAAGCCAATCCGCAGTGAAAATTCTTATCGGCGTCATGACAGCGCACTGTGCTATTGGGTCAATGCGCTATACCGATGGAGTACACTAACAAGTTCTTTCAGCCAAAGTTGCTGGGATGAAGAATATGTAGACGGAATCGATTAACCATTTCCTATCTCCATGATCAGCTCTATTGACAAGGCAACTTATGCACTTGGGACCTTGCTTTTTCACCAGCGTGGCAGACATAACAGAAGTGAAACTACTGGACCTCTAAAATTGTATTAGCTAATGGTTTAGTAGGCACTATAATAGCATTTTGAAGTAGCCACAATTAGAGCAATATGCCTCCTTATACCACATACAGAAGCAAGAAAGTATGATAGCTTCCTACTCGCCTTCTTAACCTAACCCAACCTGCAAAGTTCGCCCAGCCGTTCTTTAGTTTCTTGATGTCCTGCAAATAATACTACACTGTCGATGCCCTCAAATTATTTAGGTGTGTGTTTGAACGATGCTTTTATTATTCAATTTAAATTTATTGAAAATATATTACTTAGTACAATAACATACTTATTTTGTCATTGTGAATAACTTGCGTTCTTTGCCTTTAAAGTGGAGGCTGTCCCCAGCACCCTTGTAAACCTTGAATAGCCATTGTAGTTAGAAGAAGTCATTGTATTTTGTTATCCTTGGCAAAGCCTTTAGCAACAAGTTCTGTGTTGAAAAGCCGAAAATAGTAATCCAACACTAACAAAATTCGTGTAACAATAAAAGGCACGTGCGAACAATTCACGTCCTTTGCTTGCAAGAGGCAACGCGCGTTGTGCTTAAGTACACCCAAGTAAACACATACATACATGCATATAAATATTTATAAATATGTATTTTATAATATTAGACTGTCGCACATTCCAGACAAAAAAAAAAAAAATCGTTCAGCTTATTCCTCTTGTTTGGAGAAGGTAGATTGTGGCCAATTTCCTATACCACAAAAAGGCGCTGGGTCGATGAATGGGGTTAACGCATATTTTTTTGCAAGTTTTTCTACAATCTCATATCCGTCAATATCAATGTGTATCGGAATCCAGTGAAACCAAATTATATGGGCCAGATCAAAAGAATTCAATAAATTTTGTAGTTCCATCAAACCCAGATGATTAGTGTGTAGCATTCTATCAAATTACTTTAAAAATGGACTTCAGAGTTGTTTTCAAATCAGTTTTGATTGCTGCTTGGTCCTTCTTTAGTGGTTGATTATAGCCTTTCTTTTGCTTATTTGGCACTACAACCGTTTGTTGGTTTGGGCCGAGACCAAAAGGCTTCGCTAATTGTCTCTCTGCTTTGCGAGCTTGCGCCAGCTGTTCCATTGTGTTCGTGGGCGTTTTTTCTTTCGTTGTCCACACATTACCCACGCGGGGGGGGGGGGGGGGCAATAGCTATATTTTTATACGCCTAACTATGTCCACATCGTTAAATAGGTCCTAGAGTTCGTCAATCGATCTTTTTCGGTACCAGTCGACCAAGCCTTATCACACTGGAGTATTTGTAAGGAAAAAGATTTCCAACTACATTTTTTTTTAAATAAAAAACATGATTTTTAGAGCTATTTTCAATGAGGTTCAACTAAGCAATTAAAGGTAAAATTTTTATTAGAAAAAATAGCAACGCTTTTTCATGGGGCTTCCTAATGCACGGGTGTATGAGTATTTATTTGTCTATTTCGACATTTATTTACACAACAATTTTCGTGGTAACATTCATATTTAGTTTAGTACTCGCAGGAAGGAGTGTTATTCGTCCGTAAAGCGGTTAAACACTTTTGTCGTTTTGTGGCAAACATAGCAATTGTGGTGGTAATTTTGTTAGAAACTTCCACTATTGCTTAAATAATGTTACAGACAAAAAGGAATGCTTGCATTGTTTCACTAAAATTTTAGCTCTTAATGTTTGTATTACCTTGGTATCTCTTAAAAACACTTGCACAATACCAGTGCATAGGAATGAAAACGCAACGAACGCTCTCTCTGTATGTCTTTAATATATCTATGAATCTTAGATTTTAGCAGAATCTGAATTTTAATTTTATAAGTAAAGTAATAAAATACTTACATTCTTATGTGCTAGGGTGGTCCTTAAAAATATCAGCTCCATAAGGCACGAACATTTTTTAAATCGCGAAAATTAGACAAAATTTTGACTTTGACCAGCTATAACTCAGCGAATTTATGAATTTATGTGAATAAGTTTCAATAATATCTAAAATTCATTACATTTCAAGTAAAAATTTTGCCGACTTTAGATGTTGATATTTTAAGGACATCTTCGCACATCTGGTGGTCAAGTCCTCTCATTTAACGACTTACTATTTAGTCCAACGAACAGCCCACGTCTTATAATTTTTCGTACAGGTGGAAACCCTCTTCGAAAATATAAAACCTTATTAAACATCTGAACGGCAAGCCCTTTCCTTTGAAACCTATTTTTTATTTATTTTTAATGAATGAACTGCGCAAATCTGATGTGATTAATAAAAAATGGCTTCATGTATTATATGTAAGGTCTTGATTTTTAATAGGTGGCCGCCCCACAAAAATAATTAAAGCATTGCACATCTGACGATCATATGCTTTCACTTGTTTTTATTTTAATTGAATGAGCTCTGAAAATCGTATGTACCTAATTATTAAAAATGTGGTTATTTTTAAATAGGTGGCAACCCCACTCAAAAAAATTAAGGCTTTTTGCACATTCGAAGACCATATCCTTTCAATTGGTATCTAATTTTTTAGTCCAACGAACGGTGAAGATGTTATCATTTTTAAAAAAGTGGCAACCC
>NW_023458564.1:38124790-38131037 GCF_013731165.1 Rhagoletis pomonella | reverse complement strand
TCCAACGAACGGTGAAGATGTTATCATTTTTAAAAAAGTGGCAACCCTACTCAAAAAATAACACATTACTGAATATCCAGAGGCCAGGCGCTTTCATTTGACATCTCACATTTGTAATTCAACGCAAGGATCTAATAAGGTTTTAGACAGGTGGCAACCCTATAGAAATGCTAAGCACAAGCGATAATACCCCTATCGATACAGATTATATAAAAGAAAATCTCATTCAAATCCGTTCAGTAGCTTTCGAGATTAGCGTGGTTAAAAAATCTGGGATTTTCTTTATACTACGTAAGGATAAGATAGTCATTTTAAATAGGTGGCAACCCTACTAAAAAAAAAATAAAATTTTGGTATCTCATGTTATTATCCAACGAACGGTGAAGATCCTATAGTTTTAAACAGGTGGCAACCCTACTCAACAAACTAATACATACATTGTTACACACCTAGAGGCTAAGTCTTTTCATTTGACAGTGATGGTGCAAAACTGATGCCTACGGTTATTATGATTGAATGTAGTAATTTTCGTAGCAGGTGGCGACCATATTCAAAAACTAAGACATTCGTTCTTTTCTAGAGGCCATTCGATTTCATTTGACACCTAATTTTTTGTAATCCAACAAACGATGCGGTTCTTATAGTTTTTTAGACAGGTGGCAACCTTATTAAAATTCTAAGTAAAAAAAATATCCATCTCCTGTCGATGCACAGTATATTAGAGAAAAACTCGTCAAAATCCGTTCAGTAGTTGTCGAGATTACCGCTTACAAAGAATCTCGACTTTCTTTTATACTATGCAGAGATGTTCAAAATGGACTGAAGCTTTCATTTCCTATTTCTGCTCCATGTATCGTCCTACGGTGTGACGTACCTACATATATACGTATGTACATCCCTTTTTGTTAACGACCGTGATTGATGGAATCTAAGTTGCGAGGTGGAGAATTTCCTTCATTTCCACGGCTATGCGCTTTCTCTTAGGTATTCATAATAGAACAAGCATAGCTCACAGGCCTTGTAATTTCTCTGGTTTCCCTATCTTAATAGTTGTCATTTATTTTTCAACAAAATTAATTAATTACGGTTACAAGCCTTTGTATTCATCGAGTATTTATGAAGTAATGACGAATGTTATAAATCATTTTAATTAACTGTATGAAACATTGAACGGGGAATGAAGCCTGGTGAAATGATGGAATCCTACACTTGCGTGGTATTCACTTCGCGTATTATAACTGAGAATTAAAGTGATTACATACATACATATAAAAACATATACAAATATTAGACCGGGTCGGCTCGCTTAGCAAAAAAAAGGTTTGTAATTACTCGTAAAACGCGTCATCAGTCTGGCCATTTCAACACCATTTATGAATTTATGACACGATCAGTTTCGATGTGTACTTCGTTAGCCGACCATACCTAGAATCAAGGCCGAATTTGGGGCTTAACGTGTGCCGGGGTTTCTTTCTTTCGATATGTCTATGTTTAAATCCTGAATTTCTGTACTAATCCTCGATTTCACTGCTTTGGATCCTTTTGATTTCAAAGCCCTCGGGCTTGACGGTGATAGTGGCTTCTTCGTGTGGAACCGTGACATTCAGCTGGGGGTTAGCTGCCTTCGCTTTTTAGCAAGCGTCCCCTTCGGAGACCTTGCACTTATTTAGGAGAATTTATAACTAACTAATTTGAGGACTCATCAAGTAGAATCAGGCAAAAAGAACAAAATATTTCTGTTATTCTGAAATTGACATCTGAAACTTGCAGCCCAGTTTTCAACCAAGCTCAGGTATCGCTGCACAAGTTTATTCAGGGTGCTTTCTTTTAACTATAAGTGTTGCGTCGTAATAATCCACAAGCCTACAGCCACTTTACTTCCAGGTCTCCTGAAGATAGTTTACGATTACAAAACAAACAAGTAGCGTGAATCCTTCCTAACCTTTTTCCTATGGATGCGTTGACCGCATTTGCAGAACAACTAGTATGTTGCGAAGCACACTTTAAATAAATTTAACTAGGTTACCTTCAGCATCCACTTTATTTAGGGACATTAAGATTGTCTCAGGCAAAACATTATTAAACGTCCCCTCAAAATCACAGACGGCACAAACCGGATGCTGATTCCGCAATTCTTCACTTGCAGATGAAAGACAAACATTACCTAGGAATATTATTTCTCAGCTTCGCCTCAAATAGTCTCTCAAAGGCCTTTAAGAAAAATAAGGAGATACTGATTCGTCTGAAATCACTGTGTATGACAGGTACGAAAGTAACTCAGAGATAACCTGCACGAGATCAAACATAACCGTACCACAGATTTTTGCTGTCTAGAAATATAAAATAGCTCCTTCACCACCAAATTCGACGGTTCAAGCCTGAGATTTAAACACACTGCTAAGTTTGTTAGAGTGATTCTCGACAGAAAGCTACTATGGAGTGTCAACACAATGGATCGTATCAAGTAACACCTATCGGGGCTCACCACTTTCAAACAGGCGAATATTTCATTAAATCTAAGCGGCAACTGTTCGTCCTATTTTGCTCTACAAAACCATATTTGGTGGTCTACATTTAATAAATCAGCAGCACCTAAACAATTTTAAGGGTACAAAAAACCGCAAAATTGTGCAAGATCTCTACTCTCCACATACTCAAGCTCTGAATGCAATCCAGTATCTGTCTCTGCTTGACGTTATTGCCGACTTAGAACTCAGAGAGACAGACTCTTGGACTCATGGTGAGTTTATCAAGTTGACAGAACTGGAACATCGGGCCTCGCCACATAAGCAATGCTATAAACATCCGATTTCGATGGAAAGGTCGGAGACGGAATCTTATCGCCAGAATTGGAAAAGTGAAACATCTTCTCGACTTCTTGGCCACTGTAATGTACACCAGGCGGGGGTGCTGGTTATCCAGGAGCCCAATAGATAGCTAGTTAGTCAAAAGACATAAAAAGAGAATATAGGTTATCATCTTTTCCAACAGTTAAGTATCCTTGAAAGCTCTGGACTTCTGCGTGGACAATACAAAGTCTCTCACTAAATGTCGCAGATTTCTAAACGAGATGGCTCAGCATAACAGAACACAACCAATGGTCACAAAGGAACGCTGGGAAAACCTCCTATTCTGGGAAAACGCTAGACTTACGTGGTCCTTTTACAGGGTTGAAACGGAATGGGGTATCCATTATCACACGATCTTTTTACAGGTCACTGTCTAATTGGCGTACATGTTTTGAGATTAGGAGTGAAACAGAGGAATGTGCACAGCAACTTATCTTCCACTACCCAGCACTTATTTAGCAAAAGACGACGACGTATGCTCGGAAAAACAACTCTACAAGAGCTTGCGTACCTAGATAGCGAAGATTTATACATTGGGTTTACGAATGGAATAGTGAGCGCCGCAGGATTGCATATGTGCCACCTTAATTGGCCATAGCCGAGCCATTCCAACCTAACCTTACCTATGAAACTACGCTTATATTATTTAATATATTATTATATTAATTAATTAAAAGTATTAGTAAAAAGGCAGTATTATAATAAAATTTTTTTTTGCTACCCATTGTTTTGGCGAGGCACCTTAATGTGCGTCTTCATACATACATACATATTAGAGCTGCTTCATACATATTAGACTCTCCCTTCTTCTTTTAATTAGTTTTGGTGAAAACCTATCGTCTAGGATGATTTGCTGGTATTAAAAATTACGATTGATTGCCCCTCTAATTAAGGAAGGCAAAGTAAAAGGTCTTAAGGTTAATCAAACAGTTTGTTTATATATATATGTATGTAATTAAGAGTCTCTAATACTGAAAACTGTCCCTTCATTTATGTGACACTTTAAGTTATGTATGCTCACGAAGTATTTGTGAAAGTATTTGTTGCAAGAACAATTAACTGCTCTTATATGTGCGTTGATCCTTCCTATATGTATGTAGCGTAGCAGTATGACATACGTACAGACATTTGTATGTATTTTGCCAGGGATTTCTAATATCCCTTGTCAAATTTTTATTTCGACACATGTCTACGTGTTTTGAGTAACAAATATTGGTGCTCATGAAATTTTCTAGTTGTGCGAATGTTTTGAAGATATAAGCTTAATAAAAATGAAATGCTTCAACCATAAACCCTTCAAGAGTTTGTTTAGTTCTGTTTGGTATAAGCAACTCTTCAGATCGGTGATTTGCGGCTTGTTATTATTCTATAAAATGAGTGGTCTATATTTTTGTGGCACGAAGGGATCGAAAATTGAGTGTAAATAGTTGAAACTCTTGAACCCAATTGGAATTTAAAGAACACAACAAAGGAAAGGGCTGCTTATTTAATTACGCTATGCGACAGAAACAAAAAAAAAAAATAAATAAAAAATAAATGAAAACACACGCAACAAACAAAATACTCAAGAAACTATGGAAAGCTAATAAAGTTAGAAGCCTGAAAATCGAGGATGTGGTCGTGCGCATATTACTCCTCACCATGTAATTTTTCAACAATAAATGTTGCCAACTTGCAAGGCTATTCAAATGTAAAATTCTGAAAGCACATTTTTTTCGTTATATGTACGCCAAAAATTTCAATATTTTTTTATTCTACAGAATTTTCCCTTTAATTTGATACCCATATTGTTATTCTGCATTGCACTGAAGTGTGTAAATAATTTTCTGAAGTAATCATAACTCTTAAGTCTCAAAGTCCGTAAAAAATCCTGACGGCAGATAGAAAAATTGAAAATGCACTTTTACTATTTCTGGTCCCTAGTTTCGCGAATATAATAAATTTTTTTTTATGCGTAAAACAGACTAAAACCCTTTTAAAACTCTCTGGTCTGACAATGCCTTTATATTTATTGATGAATTCAGTGTTTTTTTTTTAAACATGTGGCAACTCCACCAAACACAGTTTGGAAATAAATCCTTTTCAAACCTATTTATTTATATTGATACCCATATTTTAATGATTCATTTAACTTGTCAAGTAATTTGTGTTTAATTTTGTCAACAAGTGGCAACCCTCTTCGATCACGTTAAAGAAATTTGAAATTTTGAAATTAAATATTTCCTAACACCCTTTCATTTGTCACCCATATATTAATATATGTACATAAATAAATTCGACTTTTGAAACAGTTGGCAACCCTCTAAAAAATATTTACAAACCACTACCTTTTTAAACCACCCATATGGTTATACATAGTATTTAAATTACTTAATTCTCTTAATTCAAGTTGAATTTGATTTTTTACACAAGTTACAACTCTCCTACATGTACTTAGGAAGCGAAGGCTTTTCAAAACCATTTAGATTAATAACTATATTGCAATACTTGATGTAACTTTTTAAATAATTGGAAAACAAATTTTTAAAAGGTGGCAGCTCTTTTCGAAAAAAAAACTTTATTTCGCATCTACAGCCCAGGCTATTTGGTTTCACAGCTCATTTTTAAAACCGGTGCAGAACTGCTGATTCACGTATTATATATATGTATGCAGAAGTGTACATAATAAGTATGTAATTTATATCTTCTCAACAGAGCACCTCGTGCATTTATCAGATTAAATTGATCTTAAATGCATGTCAAACTGATGATAAAGCCAATATACTACGCCAGTTGGAGACTGTGTATACGAACGCCATAAGCTCTGCCATCATTCAAATTTACGTAAATTATTTTAGACTAAATAATTTTGGAAAGCCTACTTAATGTCGTCTACATAGCAATATTTGAACATATTTTACTTAGCATACATACACCTTCACATGTACATACATACATATGTACAGCTGTTCTTCATTTTCGTTGCGACTAGGTGGGTCACCTGGCCAAATGGATGTGCAATATGTAGCAAGTGGTGTGGCATAGGAAGTTGTTGCAAAATGTAAATAATAATTTAATCTTTTAGCCACGAAAACACTTGCTTTTACACCTCAATACGATTGCCCAATGCCACACCTCAGTAAAATGTGTATGTATTTATGTACATATGTATGTATGTATGCATTTCAACTGAGAAGTTAAGCCGTAAAATTGGCAATTTTATGAATGAAATTTTCGCTTTCAAGGGCTTGTAAATATCAACGAGACAACAAAGTATACAAACAATTTACATCGAAAGCAAAAACTAAAAAAAAAAATAAAAGAAAAAGCGAAATATCCAATAACAAAGAAATCGATCGATAAGACAAAAGTTAATTTGTATGTACGTATATAGCATTTTGTATTTGGCAAATAAAAAT
>NW_023458564.1:38115035-38124690 GCF_013731165.1 Rhagoletis pomonella | reverse complement strand
ATTTTTATTTGCCAAATACAAAATGCTATATACGTACATACAAATTATCTTTTGTCTTATCGATCGATTTCTTTGTTATTGGATATTTCGCTTTTCTTATTTTTTTTTTTTTTTTCCTTTCGATGTATGTAATTTGTTTGTACACTTTGTTGTCTCGTTGATATTTACAAGCCCTTGAAAGCGAAAATTTCATTCATAAAATTGGCAATTTTACGGCTTAACTTCTCAACTGAAATGCATACATACATACATATGTACATAAATACATACACATTTTACTGAGGTGTGGCATTGGGCAATCGTATTGAGCTGCAAAAGCAAGTGTTTTCGTGGCTAAAAGATTAAATTATTATTTACATTTTGCAACAACTTCCTATGCCACACCGCTTGCTACATATTGCACATCCATTTGGCCAGGTGACCCACCTAGTCGCAACGAAAATGAAGAACAGCTGTACATATGTATGTATGTACATGTGAAGGTGTATGTACAAAAGCGTATGTATGCTAAGTAAAATATGTTCAAATATTGCTATGTAGACGACATTAAGTAGGCTTTCCAAAATTATTTAGTCTAAAATAATTTACGTAAATTTTAATGATGGCAGAGCTTATGACGTTCGTACACACAGGCACCAACTGGCGTAGTATATTGGCTTTATCATCAGTTTGACATGCATTTAAGATCAATTAAATCTGATAAATGCACGAGTGGCTCTGTTGAGAAGATGTAAATTACATACTATTATGTACACTTCTGCATACATATATAAAAAATCGAATTCAACTTGAATTAAGTATTTTAAATACTATGTATCACCATATGGGTGGTTTGAAAAGGTAGTGGTTTGAAAAAATTTTGTAAAGGGTTGCCAACTGTTTCAAAATTAGTGTTTATTTATGTATAGTACACCTAAGTTATATGAAATATTAAAATATGGGTGACAAATGAAAGGGTGTTAAGAAATATTTAATTTCAAGATTTCGAATTTCTTCGAGGTGATCGAAGAGGGTTGCCACTTGTTGACAAAATTAAACACAAATTTTTTGACAAGTTAAATGAATCATTAAAATATGTGTATCAATATAAATAAATACATTTGAAAAGGATTTATTTCTAAACTGTATTTGGTGGAGTTGCCACATGTTAAAAAAAAATCACTGAATTCATCAATAAATTTAAAGGCATTGTCAGACCAGAGAGTTTTAAAAGGGTTTTAGTCAATTTTACGCATAAAAAAAAATATATTATATTCGCGAAACTAGGGACCAGAAATAGTAAAAGTGCATTTTCAATTTTTTTTTCTGCCGTCAAGATTCTTTTACGGCCTTTGAGACTTAAGAGTTATGATTATTTCAGAAAATTATTTACACACTCCAGTGCAATGCAGAATAACAATATGGGTATCAAATTAAAGGGAAAATTCTGTAGAATTAAAAAATATAGAAATTTTTGGGGTAAATATAATGACAAAAATGAGCTTTCAGGATTTTACATTTGAATAGCCTTGCAAGTTAGCAACATTTATTGTTGAAAAATTACATGGTGAGGAGTAATATGCGCACGACCACATCCTCGATTTTCAGGCTTCTAACTTAATTAGCTTAAAAAATAGAATTATTTAAAAAGACATTTTTAATATCAGTTCATTTTTTTTCAAGACTACAGATTTCTCCTATTTATTTGATACCTACTTATCTTGTTATTCTAAATTGCACTGAATTTTTTCAATTATTTAATTAATTTTTTTGTTTTTTTTTTGTTTCTGTCGCATAGCGTAATTAAATAAGCATCCCTTTTTCTTTGTTGTGTTCTTTAAATTCCAATTGGGTTCAAGAGTTTCAACTATTTACGCTCAATTTTTGATCCTTTCCCTCCACAAAAATATAGACCACTCATTTTATAGAATAATAACAAGCCGCAAATCACCAATCTAAATAGATGCTTATACCAAACAGAACTAAACAAACTCTTGAAAGGTTTATGGTTGAAACATTTCATTTTTATTTTGCTGATACATATCTTCAAAACTTTCGCACAACTAGAAAATTTTATGAGCACCAATATTTGTTACTCAAAACACGTAGACATGTGTCGAAATAAAAATTTGACAAGGGATATTAGAAATCCCTGCCAAAATACATATGTACATACATATTTCTGTACGTATGTATGTCATACTGCTACGCTACATACACATAGGAAGGATCAACGCACATATAAGAGCAGTTAATTGTTCTTGCAACAAAAACTTTCACAAATACTTCGTGAGCATACATAACTTAAAGTGTCACATAAATGAAGGGACAGTTCTCAGTATTAGAGACTCTTAATTACATACATATGTATATAAATAAACTGTTTGATTGACCTTAAGACCTTTTACTTTGCCTTCCTTAATTAGAGGGGCAATCAATCGTAATTTTTAATACCAGCAAATCATCCTAAACGATAGGTTTTCACCAAAACTAATTAAAAGAAGAAGGGAGAGTCTAATATGTATGAAGCAGCTCTAATATGTATGTATGTATGAAGAGGCACATTAAGGTGCCTCGCCAAAACAATGGGTAGCAAAAAAAAATTTTATTATAATACTGCCTTTTTACTAATACTTTTAATTAATTAATATAATATAATAATATATTAAATAATATAAGCGTAGTTTCATAGGTAAGGTGAGGTTGGAATGGCTCGGCCATGGCCCATTAAGGTGACACGTATGCAAACTTCGTTCTCCAATGAGTTGCGGCGCTCACTCGGAAACCATACATTTCGTTAACCCAATGTATAAATCTTCGCTATCTAGATACGCAAGCTCTTGTAGAGTTGTTTTTCCGAGCATACTTATGTAGTCGTCTTTTGCTAAATAAGTGCTGGGCAGTGGAAGATAAGTTCCTATGCACATTCCTCTGTTTCTTTGCATCTGCGGCTGAGAAAATAGTTCAGCGCGTTCACTCCCAATCTCAAGGCATGTACATCAATTAGATAGTGACCTGTAAAAAATTTGTGTGATAATGGATACCCCATTCCGTTTCAACCCTGTAAAAGGACCACGTAAGTCTAGCGGGTTCCCAGAATAGGAGGTTTTCCCAGCGTTCCTTTGTGGCCATTGGTTGTGTTCTGTTATGCTGAGCCATCTCGTTTAGAAATCTGCGACATGTAGTGAGAGACTTTGTATTGTCCACGCAGAAGTCCAGAGCTTTTAAGGATACTTGACTGTCGGAAAAGATGAAAACCTCTATTTTCTTCTTAGGTCTTTTGACTAGCTATCAATTGGACTCCTGGATAGCCCGCACCTCAGCCTAGTATAAATTACAGTCAGTGTTGCCGCCTCTCAAAGAACTTTCCAACCAAGATTAGACGAAAAAGTTACCAAATGTAAGGAAAAGTAACCTTCTTTTTATTAGAAAAGGAAACAAATTTTTTTTGGCATTTTTGAAAAGTATATCCTTTTAAGGCTGAAAATACATGAAATACACTCATTAGAGTGGTTCATAAACACACTACATCAGAATATTGTTATTTGTGATGAGAAAAGAGACACGTATTTTTTTATTTTGAAAAAAAAAAAGTTTTTTTAGAGGTCGCGCTGTTCGGTTTTTTATAAAAACGCTGATGTTCTCAATTTTTATTTTTGTGACATGTTAAAATGTAGCTAAAAATGTGGTTTTTACATATAATTACTCGGGTATTAATCGGGAACATTCCCTTAATTACACACCTGTCTTGGACAGTTAGAATGGGCCTAGTTCCCGAAAATATTCTCTCGAAAATACACTAGTAAAATTAAAACGTTGATACTGAACGATTTACACGTTGTCATGGGTTGGAACTTGTTACCAGGGGGTTTTTGGGGTTGCTAATTAGGAATCTGAAGTCAGTTTTTCAAAATTCAAAATGGCGGATCCAGAATGGAGATTATTTTTTTTTTGAAAAATTATTGGATTTGCTTGAAAACCGGCACTCGGCAGTTTTTGTCATAGTCAACTAGTGACAAGTTCCAACCCATGACAACGCGTAAATCGTTTAGCAGCAACGTTTCAATTTTATTAGAGTCTTTTCGAGAACATATTTTCGGGCATTAGGCCCATTCTAACTACCCAAGACAGGTATGTAATTAAGGGAATGTTCCCCAATAATACCAGAGTAATTGTATGCAAAAACCACATTTTTACCTGAATTTTAACATGTCAAGAAAATAAAAAGATTGAGAACATCAGCGTTTTTATAAAAAACCGATCAGCGCGACCTCTAAAAAAACTTTTTTTCAAAATAAAAGAAATACGTTTCTCTTTTTTTTATCACAAGTAACAATAACATGAGGTAGCGTTTATGAATTTCCAAAAAAATATTTTTTTGAATCACTCTAACATTCATATATATATTAGAAAATCAGTCTTCCCGTGTTAGGTGCATTTATATGCATGTTAACATCTTCGTAAAAATTACTAGACTACACTGCAGGACACTTACACACTTACAGTAGTTTTTTGCTGATTCTTTTTCCTTTATCTGCACTTCTTTCCATGTTATTTATTTTTTAATTTTTTAATTCCTTTAGGCCCACTTGCAGAACAGCAGGTTATCTACTTAACTCAAAGTTTACCAGTTAAATTGATAAATTGGCTTGCACAATCAATAGTTAGGAGTAAAATTATAGTTAAATCGTTAAATATTTAGCCCAGCAAATTTCGAAGGTTAACTTGCTAACTCTACATGACACATGTATCATTTCTGTCAGTAACAAGAAAAAATAAATTGATATTAAAAAAATATGTACATACATACATACATACATACATATTCACGTATTCATATTTCCGCTATCAGCTCTGAGGTTTCGAAAGTCTGGCGTAAAAAATATATGCGATTAAAATACATCACCCGTGTTGGTAGTCCATCCAATTAAGAGAACTCCCAGAAGTGCCGCTGGTCAATTTACAGTTTGTACCTATGTATGTATGTACATACATATGTAAGTGTTTGAAATTTTATATTCAAATTCTAATAAGAAATGTAAACAAACGTCAAAAAAGAGAGAGTGGTGCCTACTTAATTTAGAAATCCCTCGGGTTACCTAACTCTGGGCCAATTTTCAATGCGGCAAGACATTGTCTGGTTTAGGAATATAACAATTTAACTCTGAGCTATTTAACTGTCTATTTATATATTTAACTCTGGACGTTTGCAAGTGGGTCTAAATGAAGATTTTAAATAAGTACATAGGTACACAGTTTCCAACTTCTTTGTAAGAATCAATGAAATACCTAATCCGCGTGAACAACCACATTGTATATATTCTATGATGAAGATTAAACGATTAAAAATTGGACTGTATTGAACTATATCGCTCAACGCGAAATACCAACGTTTACGCCAAATGCAGTACCGCGTATACGATGGTAAATAAATTTTACAAGAGCGCAAAAAACCGATTTTTTCAAAATTGTGGAATGGTATTTCCCTTGAACCTACTTGCTATAAGATTATTATTATTAATCTTAACTTAAATTAATAAAGTAAGCAGTAATGGGAAAATAGTAACCAAATTCCTTTTTTATTGTACATACATGACGTGGTATTGGATTCCGCATATACGAGGTATTTATATATGTACTATCTATGTCTGAATTCATTTGAAATAGTCTTTAGCCGACCATGTATATTATGTGTTCTGTATATTATAAAACAAATACATACATATGTAAGTAATGTTAATACATTCATTCCAAATATTCTCACTTGGTTTCACTGTTGGGGCTGCCACTGCTGCAGATACCCAGCAAACACAGTCTCTAACTTTAGAGAAATTTGGATTTCTGCATTAGATTACTAGGGTAATTCTCTAATCGTTCTCGAGTCGATGACGAAGTTAGAGAACTACATTAGAATTCGATTCGAGAACGATTAGAGAAACAACGCAAATTCAAATAAATCTAAATAAGCAATATTCCAAATGAATGATTAATAAATTAGTTTAAGTTCAAATAATCCATTATTATTTTATTGTGAATACATTTAATACAAATTTTGAAAACAATGCGTTTTATTTAATAAAGCAAAACAGCAGTTTGAAATTCACATTCGAATCCTATTAGAGCTCAACATTAGAATACGATTAGATCATTAATATTTTCTCGAGTCGAGAACTATGTCCCATTTTTGTTGAGATCGCTATGATTCTCGATAGTTTTTCGAGTCGTTCTCTAACGTTTGAGATTGGAGAATGTGGCTAGTTCTCCAATCATTCTCTAATCGATAACTAACCTCAATGTTTGCTGGGTACTCTCCTCAATCTCGACAGGTGTTTTGAAATCCATAGCAATGAGTCCGTATAAATTAACTTGAAACACCAATTTTGCGCAGAGTTCTAATAATTTTTCGCCTTTTTAATGACTCTCGTATTATTCAAATGTCATTTCAGGTACATACTATGTAGGTGTGTGCAAAGAACATAGCGATGGTGTAACTGCCGCGCCATTTTAAAAAATTTGCGATTAATTTACCAAGATTTATTAAACACACGAACCGATAGCTGCACCCTCGATCTTTTACATGTTCTTTTGCATATGCAAACACATGATTATTATCGGAATAAGTCGAACCTTGAGTTGCCATTTTAGTAGTAATAACTCGACTTAAATGTATTTGTTTATACTATTTTTCAAAGATTTAATTATTGTATGTATACAAAAATTAAAAACTACAGTAAATGTTAAAAAATAACCAAAATGGGAATGATCTTCACAACTTCACAGGCAAGAAAAAAATAACCAAAATTGGTTAAAAGTAAACAAAACGGCAACACTGATTACAGTGGTCAAAAAGCCGAGAAGATGCTCTTACTTTTCCAATTCTGGCGATAAGATTCCTTCTCCGACCTTTCCATGAAAATCGGATGTTTATAGCGTTGCTTATGTGGTAAGGCCTGGTGTTCCAGTGCTGTCAACTTGATAAACGCACCATGAGTCCAAGAGTCTGTCTCTCTGAGTTCTAAGTCGGCAATAACGTCAAGCAGAGACAGATACTGGATTGCATACAGAGCTTAAGTATGTGGAGAGCAGAGATCTTGCACAATTTCGCGGTTCTTTGTACCCTTAGAATTGTTTAGGTGCTGCTGATTTATTAAATATAGGCCACCAAATAGCGCTTTGTAGAGCAAAATTGGACGAACAATGGCCGCTTAGATTCAATGAAATATTCGCCTGTTTGAAAGTGGTGAGCCCCGATAGGTGTTACTTGATACGATCCATTGTGTTGACACTCCATAGCAGCTTTCTGTCGAGAATTACTCTAACAAACTTAGCAGTGTGTTTAAATCTCAGGCTTGAACCGTCGAATTTGGTGGTCGAAGTTATGGTGGTTATATTTCTAGACTGCAAAAATCTGTGGTACGGTTATGTTTGGTCTCGTGCAGGTTATCTCTGAGTTACTTTCGTACCTTTCATACACAGTGATTTCAGACGAATCAGTATCCTCCTTATTTTTCTTAATGGCCTTTGAGAGACTAATTGAGGCGAAGATGAGAAATAATATTTGCAAGCACAGAATTGCGGAATCAGCATCCGGTTTGTGCCGTCTATGATTTTGAGGGGACGTTTAATAATGTTTGGCCTGAGACAATCGTGAAGTCCCTAAATAAAGTGGACGTTGAAGGTAACCTAGTTAAATTTATTTATCACGTGCTTCGCCATATAGTTGTTCTGCAAATGGGGTCAACGCATCCATACGAAAAAGGTTAGAAAGGATTCACGCCACTTGTTTGTTTTGCAATCGTAATCTATCTTCAGGAGACTTGGAAGTAAAGTGGCTGTAGGCTTGTGGATAATTATGACGCAACACTTATAGTTAAAGAAAGTACCCTGAATAAAATTGTCCAGCGATACCTGAGCTCGGTTAAAAACTGGGCTGCAAGTTTCAGTTATCCATTTTCGAAAAACGTAAATGTTTTGTTCTTTTTGCCTGATACCGCTAGATGAATCCGCAAATTAGTTAGTTAGAAATTCTCCTAAACAAGTGCAAGGTCTCCGAAGGTGAGCTTTTGTTAAAAAGCGAAGGCAGCTAACCCCCAGCTGAGTGTCACGGTTCCACACGAAGAAGCCACTATCACCGTCATACCCGAGTGGCTTTGAATTCAAAAGGATCCAAAGCAGTAAAATCGAGGATTACTACAGAAATTCTGGATTCAAACATAGACATATCGAAAGAAAGAAACCCCGGCACACGTTAAACCCCAAATTCGGCCTTGATTCAAGGTATGGTCGGCTAATGAAGTACACATCGATAACTGATCGTGTCATAAATTCATAAATGGTGTTGAAATAGCCAGACTAATGACGCGTTTTACGAGTAATTACAAACCTTTTTTTTTTTTGCTGTGCGAGCCGACCCGGTCTAATATTTGTATACGTTTTTATATGTACATACATATGTATGTAATCACTTTAATTCTCAGTTATAATACGCGAAGTGAATACCACGCAAGTGAAGGATTCCATCAATCCACCAGGCTTCATTCCCCGTTCAATATTTCATACAGTTAATTAAAATGATTTATAACATTCGTCATTACTTCATAAATACTCGATGAATACAAAGGCTTGTAACCGTAATTAATTAATTTTGTTGAAAAATAAATGACAACTATTAAGATAGCGAAACCAGAGAAATTACAAGGCCTGTGAGCTATGCTTGTTCTATTATGAATACCTAATAGAAAGCGCATAGCCGTGGAAATGAAGGAAATTCTCCACCTCGCAACTTAGATTCCATCAATCACGGTCGTTAACAAAAAGGGATGTACATATGTATGTAGGTACGTCACACCGTAGGACGATATATGGAGTAGAAATAGGAATTGAAAGCTTCAGTCCATTTTGAACATCTATGCATAGTAAATATAAAGGAAAGTCGAGATTCTTTGTAAGCGGTAATCTCGCAAACTACTACGACAGGAGAGGGATCTTTTTTACTTCGAATTTTAATAGGGTTGCCACCTGCCAAAAAAACTATTAGAACAGCACCGTTTGTTGGATTACAAAAAAATAAGGTGTCAAATGAAATCGAATGGCCTCTAGAAAAGCACGAATGTCGTAGTTTTTGAATAGGATTGCCACCTGTTACGAAAATTACTACATTCAATCATAATAACCGTAGGCATCAGTTTTGCACCATCACTGTCATCATCACTTAGCCTATAGGTGTGTAACAATGTATGTATTATTTTGCTAAGTAGGGTTGCCACCTTTTTAAAACTATAGGATCTTCACCGTTCGTTGCATAAAAAAAAAAACCAGATACCAAAATTTTTTTTTTTTTTGAGTAGGGTTGCCACCTATTTAAAATGACTATCTTATCCTTACATAGTATAATGAAAATCCCAGATTTTTTTAGCACGCTAATCTCGAAAGCTACTGAACGGATTCGGATGAGATTTTGTTTTATATATTCTGTATCGATAGGGGTATTATCTTTAGTGCTTGGCATTTCTATAGGGTTACCACCTGTCTAAAACCTTATTAGATCCTTACGTTGAATTACAAAAAGTGAGATGTCAAATGAAAGCGCTTGGCCTCTAGATATTCAGTAATGTGTTATTTTTTGAGTGGGGTTGCCACTTTTTTAAAAATGATAACATCTTCACCGTTCGTTGGA
>NW_023458564.1:38105112-38114935 GCF_013731165.1 Rhagoletis pomonella | reverse complement strand
TAATTTGTATGTACGTATATAGCATTTTGTATTTGGCAAATAAAAATACCAATGAATTGAACCGCACGCAGTGCATGTGATGAGAAAATACTTAGCCACTTAGGCAAACGAAAATTATGTATGTATGTAGTATAAGCGAAATGGAAGTATGAAATAAACTAAAATGTGTAAAATGTATATTTTAACGCAGCGGGTGCTATGTATCTCGACTTATGTAATATTCATAATGCTCGAATTTTCAATAGCGTACTGAGACATGGCGGCGAAATTCAACGTTGTGCAAGTGTGAAAAGAAGCTAGCGGCGTTTTTTTCAAAAAATTCCTTTACTAAGCAAACTTTGAGGTATTGTTTGGGGCATTTTGTTTTTGCTTAAAGTCTCTTTACGTTTGCCAAGTATATTTTCACAGTTTACTTATGCCACACACACGAATGCTAATATTATCTAATTAAATACATATTATTTGTTTGAAATTTTAATAGACTTTGACAAGCCGATTTTATTTGCTCTTCTTTAAATTTAAGATACATTTAGCAACTGAATATATACTTTAACCCTTTTCTAAAAAATTTTCCGCTCATAAGGAGTTGCGTTTTTCCAATGTGCCTCATTTTTATGTAGCTTTATTAAGAAATAAATATGTTTACCAAAAGTAGATAAAGAATCTAAAATGTAGAGGCAATTTTAGAAAAAAAATGAAAAAAGTGTTAGAAAAAAAGGTAATTTTTAGCAAAAAAAAAAACGAAAAATGGATAATTGTTAGTTTTTAAGAACAAGTTTATGTGCAGAAAAATTTTTTTTTGGAAAATGGCGTAGTATTTAGAAAAAAAATTAATTTTAGAGAAAAAGTATTGTTAGCAAAAATATTTCCTTTAGGGTAAAAACATATTTTTACCAACAAAGAATAAATCACGAAACACAACTAAAAGTATTTTTTTGTGAAAACAATCTGTAAATAGTAAAAGAATTAATTTTAAGAAACAAATGAGTGTTAATTTTTAGAAAAAGAAATTTGGAAAAGAGTATTTATTCTTAAGAAAAAATAGGTTTAAGAAAAAAAATTATTAGAAATTATTTGCTTAAAGAGAAAATGTGGTTTAACAGAACATTTAATTTAGAGAAAAGTATATTTTTAGTAAAATAAATTATTTAAAAAAAATTTTTTTACAAAAATATTTGATTTAGAAAACATGGTTTTACAGAAAACAGAATAAAACTACTAAGCAAGCGAGGGTTTATTTTTTCGCAGAATAGAATTTTTAGGAAAAATTTTAAGGACATTGATTAAAAAAAAAATTCACCAAAAACAGGAAAAATCACTAAGTTCAAGTAAAAACATTTCTTTTGAAAAAAAATGTAAAAATAAATATTTTAAGAAAAAATGAATATTTAGAAAAAAAATATTTTTCAGGAATTCATAAATTTTTAGTAAAAAAAAATTTGGAAAATACTATGCAATCTTAAAACAAAATAGTTAAAAAAAATTTCATCATAAAAATATTTGGTTTAGGAGAATATAAGATTTTAAAGAAAACAGAATAAAATTACTAAACAAGAGTATTTTTTTTGCAGAAAACATTGAATAAAAAAATTGTTGTTTTTTTTGGAGCTCATATACATGTTTTTTCGGCTTTTAAAAGAAGAGGCTCTCAATTTATCGTTTATATTTTTAATTATAAGCTTACACTCCAGAAAGGGTTAAGCCAGTGTTTCTCAAACAATGGTACACGAATACATAATAGGCGACCACAAAATGAAACCATAAAGATAGGGATTAACATTACACTACCTTTTATTACATTTAAATCAATCCACTAGATACAATTTTTACTAAATCGTTGTTTTGGACTTCTATTTCCATATTACTTTTATGTAAGTACAGCCGTTTAGTCTGAGATAATTTGAATAAATTAACCATACAAAATAAATGTGTAAATAAATATGTGATAGGTGTGATATTGTCTGCGGCATCGGCATCAGCGTGTATAATCGTACTTATGCTAAAGTGTGTGCTTAAGTACAATGTGCTTGAGTAAGTATTGCATTGCCACGGAAGTTTTATTTACACAGAGCAGAGTAGTTCGTATCAAAAAAAACTTATTTCGCGGCTTTGACTCAGTAAACATAGTTTATGTTTGTAGATAAATAAAACATAATTTCAACTTCAATTGGTGGTGACTAATGTAAGTATGTATGTAAGTAAGTATGTAAGTTAAACACCTGCGCTCAATTTGACGAGTTGAAAATTGGTGGACAGACAGACACCTGCTACGAGAACGCATCAAAACTCAGCTCCCCTAAGGGTGGCGGCTATGATGACAGCGATATTTGAGAGTTATGTCGCAGCAACTCAGCCGGAAAATGAAAAATATAAATTGACTTGTACGCTGAGAAAAATAATCAAAAACATTTCAACTCCACAGCTCGCGGCTCGTTAGTTCGTTGATTCGCATGTGTAACTCACTACATACTATTTAAGTATCTACTTAGTAGACGTTTACTGTGAACTTGAATTGTCTGACTAGAGTTAAGACCTGGGAAAATGCTATTGTGTTCTTAGTGCGTTTGGCCGGTATAATACGCTTTGAAAACGAAAGTGATTTTGTTATTTATTTAGTCAACAACTAACTGCGGAACGAAACGTTTGTGTTGGAAAATAAGCGTATTTTTTTTTTGTGTGAAAGATAAAGCACAGAATCAAGTAGGCGTTAAATTTCGCAAAATGTTCTCGAGCATTAAAAAGTTGGCAGTTGCGCTGGTCAGTTAAATTACTTGGAGATTTTTCGTTCTTTGCTAATTTGCTACACGCGCACAGTGAATTCTTAACTAATAACGTGATTTTGTACTTTTTTTTGTAGCTTTGTGTGGTCGTCCTTAGCGGCATTTCAGCGGAGGAAGAAAGTTCAAGTGCTGCCAAGAGTGCTGCTGTTCAACAAGATTTAACTACTTCAGCCACTTCTGCGAAATGTAAGTAACTTTATATAGGCACACGTGTATGTACTATATGTGCGTATGTAATTCAATACCTTAAATAAATATAAAGATATGAATAAAAAAAGAAAAAAATTATAGTGCGGTACATACATTGATATACGCATATATCTGTGGAGTTTTGATAAAAACACCTTATCTCGAGTTAGGCCATTTTCACGTTAAAACAAATTTCACTGCGTTTTCAACAGAAGCTTCTTGCAATATGTAGAAGCTTCATAAAATATAGAATTTGTTTGGAGTTACTTGTTCCGTTTAAATCCAAAGTCAAACCTTTTCAATTCCCTTAAGTTGTTTTATCAAAATACGACAGACAAACAGTGACTCAAACAATTAACCACGTATTGATTTTTTTTTTAATATTCGTAATGTTTTTCCAAAAAAAAGTTCTCAAAAATCCACGGGATTTTTAGCAGTTTGAAACTTGCACTACATTAGACTAAAATTATATGGGCTATAAACTGCATACCCAAAAATGTGCCTAAGATTCAGATTAAAAAGTAGAAATTTTGATGAAAATTTGTTGAATTTTCTAAAATTTTGTTGTAAAGTTTGAAACTCTAATTTATGTGGTTTTGGCTAAAGTTTAGAAAAATAACGAAAAAAACTTAGCTCGAAAAACATTACGAATATTTGAAAACATCAACATGTAGCCATTTGTTTGAGTCACTGTATGTATACCAAAATGCTCTGAATCAAGAGAGAAGTCGATTAGCCATGTCTGTCTGTCTTTTCGTTTGTCCGTGTGCACGATAACTTCAGAAAAAATATATACTAGATGATCCCAAAGTGATTTGGTGTAAAAGTTGCCCTTTAACTTATATAGAGGGTGATACATCGAGATGAAAATAAAACAGTACTGGATGTCGGAATTATTATTACCAGTGATCGGACTTAAAAAAAAATTTGTGTGGTAGAATCTGGAAAAAATGAGGTAGATTTCAAAAAAATGTGGCATATATCTGGTTTTGGATCAAACTTTGTACAAAAATTAAAAAAATTCTACAAGGTTTCATCTAAATTGCAAACATTTTAATTAGAATCTAAAAAAACTGTATTTTAGTATACTGAAGTTCAAGATTGAAGTTTCTAGTTTCTCTGACATTTGCCGATTTTGACAATTCTCAAGCAAAAGTAAACTTTAGATACACTGAAATTTGCAACTGAAATACTTTCACAAAAATCGCCGTTATTTAACATTTTCGCTATTAATTTTTTTTATAAATCATATATTTTGCAATTAAATACAATAAAACCACGGCTCCTGTCGAAAAATTGATTATTGAACAAATTAACTATTTATGTTGTTAGTGTTTAGTGTTGGACAATTTTTGCTCTTAAAATTAAGAAAATTATGTCGAGCAAAAATAAAACTACGCATAAACGCGAATATGTGGTTGATTTCAGATCTTGTGTGGTAGATGCTCAAAAAAGTGGCAGATCTACCACAATGTGGTAGAAGTCCGATCACTGATTATTACCCGAAAAAACAATCTCTGACATTTACTTTTTAAAACTAATTTCATTTAAATATTGCCGGCGACTACGCTGTAAGTGGTCCAATTTTCAATTACTCACTCCACCGAGTAATGTTGGCTTCCAAGTTTGAATCATATAGACGACAAGTTTGGACTTCACAAAACCTCAAAGAAAAACATCTAGAGGTGTGATATCACACCATAACTTGCTGAAACCAAATGTTGCCGACAAGATGGGCTTTCAGGCAACAAAAATTGGTAGCGCTCGCCATTGATGGTTATGTTTGTTCTGTCTGCGGCCAATATTTGACTGAAATTATTTAAAAAAAGTAAATGTCAGGGACTGTTCTTTCGGGTAATATTAAAGAGTTAGACATCCAGTTATGGTTTAAAGGTTTTATTTAAAACAGTGGTCGGCAACAAACACATTGAAACCTTAAAGACGTGTGAAACAAAAATGTGCTCAGTGAGCTATGGCCTGTCGACTACTGATTTGATATAAAAAAATGCTCTAGAATATAGACTCTAGATGGATCACCCCATAAAAAGTTGTTATTAACAAGTACGAAGGTCTAAGTTCGGGCGGAGCCGAACATTAAATACCCGGCCCAAGTATTAAATATATGTTTTTAATCTTTCCGAAAACTATCGCTTATTTTTAAGCCGGGAAGGTGTTACCCCTATTTTAAACATCTTCGGTAGAATGTTCAATTAGACATAAACAAACAATGTTATTTCTTTTCAAGGGATTGTTTTTAGTATCAATTTTGAGTAAATTAGCGTCCTTAAATTTCGAAGTATTGAAGTTTCATGCATTTCTGAAATCTACCGTTATATGAAAAGCGGCCGTGATTTTAGTCCGATTTCTATAATTTTCAGCGTTTTGCTTTTATGTGGCAAGCACAATAACCATACCGAGTTTGGTACAAATTGGTGGAACGGTTACCGAGATACATATATGCGATCACAAGCGGGCGTGGCTACGCCCATTTTCCAAAAATTTATAAAATTCTTATTTTTCGTCTGAAAATTGTTGTAAATATCAATTTTGAGTGAATATTCTTTAGTAGTTACTAAAATATCGCAGTTTTCGTATTTCTGAAAATTACCGTTATATGGGAGGTAGGCTTGGTTATTGTCCGATTTTGCCCATTTTCAATACCTTCCGTCCTACTCCAGAAAGAAGTGCATGTACCAAGTTTCGTTAAGATTTCTCAATTTTTACTCGAGTTATCGTGTGCACAGACGGACGGACGGGCAGACAGTCACCGCTTAATCGATTTCTCTTTTCATTGTGATCATTTATGTATACATTTGTTTATATCTATCTCGATTCGTTTTGCCTGTTACAAACAACCGTTATGTGAACAAAGTTATAATACCCTTGCGCACAAGTGCGCTCGGGTATAAAAACTAAATAACCCTTCCAAAAGAGCCGAAAACGAATCCTACAGAATGGAAAGTCGGCCACGTTTTCAATTCGCTGAGATTTGAATGCGTCAAAAGAGCAGCGAAAACATCGAAAAAATCATGTTTTTAAAGGGAAACATTACTTTGTTTTAAATTAAACTTTAAAGGGGAAAACGTTTTCTGAAATTTAAGTTCGTGTATTTTTTTTATAAAATATCTACTAAGGAATGAATTTAATATAAGTATTTACTTATTTATTTTCTTTACTTGTATACCAAAAATAAAT
This sequence comes from Rhagoletis pomonella, assembly GCF_013731165.1. Taxonomy (NCBI): domain Eukaryota; kingdom Metazoa; phylum Arthropoda; class Insecta; order Diptera; family Tephritidae; genus Rhagoletis; species Rhagoletis pomonella. Next base: position 38,108,771 of record NW_023458564.1, on the reverse strand, counting down.
ATTTTTATAACAAAAATATGAAAAGAAATTTAATTTTTGTAAAAACTTTCGATAGGGCCCATTTCCGTTAACACTATTTTGAGAATCGGAATCGGTCCAAATTCCCGGTTCTGCTTGGAACGGGACTCGACAGAACGCTTCTTAAATACTCGGAACCGCTCATCACTACTAGCTACTTCAGATTTGCACCTTATTATGCATAATTGCATACTAGGGCGAATGACTAGGCTTTTCCAAACCGGTTTCCATAGTTTTTTTTTTGATATCTATAGGTGGTTTTTTTGAAATCTTGATTTTTCGAATATCGAATAAACCGATTTTTATTTTATTGAACAAACCGGTTTTTAATTTCATACAAATCTTGAAAAGTCTTAAAAGTTTTAAGTTTTTCGAATTTTTCAAAGCTTTTTCCAGTTTAAGGGAGACCCCTAAATAGTAGTTTTAATATCATATCCTAGGTTATGTGGGGAGGAATATTATGTCACATTTGATTCCAATAAATCAATGTTTTGCGCTAAACGTTTTCTACGTTTGGCCGAGCTGCTCCTGCAATTCGCGTTCTGCTTCTTGATGTTGTGACAAAAATTGAGCATCTACGTTTTACTTCACCTCCGAAGATGCAGAATTAAGTGAAGACAGAAATACACTCGGAGGTTTGATATTGGCTGACGAGGGGCGACCGATATTTAAAAACAAGTTTTTTCTTGATGTTACTGGAACCAGAAATTAAAACAAGAACCTTCCGAGTGGCAGTAGGCACATCTAAGCACTCGGCTACGCCCGAAAAAAGTCAGAGAAAATGCAATAATTCAAAGATAAAATAAGACCAAACGTGCACTTTTCACTGATTTTCATTTTACTTTTGATCTTAAAAAAAAAACTTGGAACTTATTTTGCTTTGCTCTTCTCCAAATAAAAGCTATCTGTAATATTAATAGTTTTATTTTAATTTTTGGTCATAACTTCATACTAACATAAACATTTCCACTGTGTGTAAACTATGTAAAATAAAATCATTTTATCCGTTTTTTTTTAATTTCAAAATTGAGAACCGGTTTTTTTTTCAAATTACAATTTTTCGAAACCGGTTGTGGAAAAAAGCCGAATAATCGATCACACTACTGGCTACTGAAAACCTTTCTAAGAAATCCAATTTAAAAACTCGAAATTTTTTGAAAGTTTGTTGTTTTTTTTTAATATTACACAAAGTTTGAAACTTGTGTTTATATGATTTTTGTTAAAGAATAAACTATATTTTAATAAAAAATATCCAAAATTAAATAACAAAAAATATATTATTAAAACTTGTCAAAATGTGGCGCTTTTATAATTTTGACGCGGGGTCTAGTATTTCTGGATTTCCACTGGGCATTATTATCTAGTACGGTGACCATTCGTTTCGATTTTGAGAAAATTGTCCCGCTGAATATTTTTTAAAGGGCGATTTGTCCCGATTTTTCATATTTGTACTGATTAAGTCCCGATTTTCAGTGGTTTTTTTATTATTTAAAAATTGTTCTCTGGCCCAAAAACAATTTTTCATACAAACGTGGTACTCTCGTTATATTGCAGTCATCATTATTGTAAACGATTTTTCATAATTATATAATAAGTTTATTTTAATGAAACGATTCTAACTTGAATCTAGTGAAATTATAAAAAATAATACTAATTCCCTAAAAAAAAAATGCATGGATATGAAAAATATAAGCCGTAGAGACAGTGGAAAAATTATATGTAAGTAGGGATGAGACATTTCAGCAATCTTTGGCTATTCCCCTTTCGATTATTTATGAAAGTATAGCTCGCTATTTAAAAAAAACCATGTAAATCAAACTTTGCATAAAAATTCGACAAAGTTTCATCAAAATTTTGAGATTTTTAATTCGATTTTTAGATTTAGAAACATTCTGAGTATGCAGTTTTGTAGCCCATTCAATTTTAGTACTGAAGTGCAAATTTTAAGTAGGACTTATCGTGATTTTTGGTAATATTTTTTTGTGGAAGGCGTTGCTCATTTCCTCTATACAAAAAATTTCCTAACATACTTTGTATGGAAGAAAATGCGCGAACAAAAAATTGTCGAAAATAAACGGTAAGTCCAAGCTACGAACTTGAACTTTGTTATACTAAAATTTATTGGGCTACAAAAACATCATGATAAAAAAGGTCTAAAGATCTGATTAAAAAGTTTAAAATTTCGGGTAATATTTGTTAAAATTCGTCGAATTTGAAATTTTGATTTACATGTCTTTTTTTTTAGATAGTAAGCCACATTTTCATAAAAAACGAATCAATATTTTTTAGACAAAGAAAAGTAGCAAAACTTGCTAAAAATGTATTTTCCCTATTTACATTCTCGTCACCGTATATATTGTGTGCATACATTTTGTTGTGTCTTTTTATTCTAAAACAAAATTGTATGTTTGGATTCGATGCTTTAGAAATGTCCCGATTTTTATCCACAGAAATCTGGCCACCGTAACTATTAGACAAAAATTGTAATAAAAAGTTTGTTATTTAAAATTATTCGTGTTGTTTAGCTTAAAAAAAATACTCAAAAAGTGCATTTGCAGATGGCATGGATGGTCATTTAAAATTACAAATTTTTTTTCTCATTTCAATGGCTAGTGGAAATTCATTGTTGTGTTCAAAAATTAAATGAATGAATATTTCGGCAATACGTGAATTTTTCTATCAGAAGTGTATAAAAAATAAAGTTCACACATTTAATTTCGAAGACTGATGAAAATTCGTTAAAAATCTTTGCAGAAAAAGAGTACACAATATTTTGCTGATAGCAACTAAACTTAACTTAAATATAAAAAAAAAAAATAACTCAACGATTTTCATAATAAAACCTCAGTGTACGCAGCTCACCCACTATGAAAAAGCTTTCAATTACAACAGCTACAAACTCAATTTTTCTGCCATGCCAACTTTTATTACGTTGGCGCTCTGAGCGCAAAGTTCCATATACGAGTATTGCCGCAATTTAATTGCGCCGTTAGGTATATAAACGAAGGCTAATTTAACACTATTCATCTATGTAAATGTTTTTATGAATTTTACTTGTTTTTAGTTGCCTATGTATGTATGTATTATTAAAACTATTTTTATTACTTGCACTGCAAAAAAACTGCATTAAATTTTAATTATCTCTAAAATGGAGTTTATATTTTCTCTTTCACGCTTAGTGTTCAACTTGGGCAGTTTATTTGGACAGAATCCCGGCAGCAATGGGTATGGTACCGGCTACGGATATGGTAACGGTAACAACTACTATCCCAGCAGCTACAGACCGAGCACCTATTATCCATACAAGAATAATTACTATCCCACCGGCACATATCCAAGTAACAACTATCCCGGTAGTTATTACCCCGTCAGCAGCGGATGGAGTGGCAGCAATTACCCGAACTATGCAACCAATGGTGGCTATTATCCAAGCACTGGCGGCTATGGCTATAATTATGGTAGTACCGGCACGGGTTACTCTCCCAGCACTGGCACCGGTTACTATCCCAACACCGGCACCGGTTACTACCCCAACACCGGCACTAATATACTAGGCGGAAATGGCGGCTATGGTGGTTATGGAGGTAATGGCGGCTTAAACCAATACTATGGTTATGGGAATCCACTCTATGCTGGTCAAC
>NW_023458564.1:38086868-38105012 GCF_013731165.1 Rhagoletis pomonella | reverse complement strand
TTTTTTTCTTCTTCAATGTTATTGTTGCTTTGCTGTTGATACCGCTTAATTATAATAAACTTTCTTACTCTATGTAAATAAGATTAAGTATGTGTACATAAATATCGTCAACCGTATACCAGAAACATGAATGTGTAAAAATGAGAATTTTGGTAAATCAAGTTTGAAAGTTTTTTTTTTTACGAGGCTTATGTACATCCAAAGTTTAATAAAGTCAACCCAATAACCCAAAAGTGGGAAATTTACACATTCACGCTTCTGGCATAAGGGCGGCGATATATTTACTGATTTCGTTGTGCTGGTATTCATAATTTTATAATAAATTTTTTAAAAATATATTTTAGTAATTGCTTTGTTTATAAACTGCTTTGTTACTAATTTCTAAGTATTTATGTGCGACTACTACACCAATCGCCTAAATGCATACTATTTATGTTCAGGTGCATGTGCAAACATTTCCTTCATTAAATTTATGAAATTTTTGCATACGCACTTCTCAACTACCATGTAATAAAATTCAAGTTATAATTTGATGGCGGTTCAAAGTATGCAGTCCACAACACTTCTGCTCCACAGAACGCACCACTTAAATTTGAAATACCAAAATGACAGGTACGTTGGCTAAATATTCAATACTTCTCCAAAGAAGGCGCCACTTATTGATTACTGCCAAAACATTTCTAAGGAAAGTTTGTATTACTATAAATACTCAAGGTAATTTTTGTATTTTATTTTGCGCAAATTGGGGTTGAAAACGTCTAATGCATTATTAAAGCCGTGGTAGCGTGAAGAGCTAAAAAAGCTGGTCAAAAATTAAAAATTCCACTGGCTTTTGAAATTTCAAATTTGGTATATTTAGTTTACATGAAACTTTCCATTGTGATACAGAAAAAAAAACTATCAACCAGTTGCAAAACCGCCTAAATCGCCGTTATGGCAAAATTGAGATTTGGTAATCCTGAACTCCAGGCATTGAGATTTATGCATAAAAATCGTTAAATCGTTATTAAAAAAAAACAGATTTGTAAAATAATAGCTAGAGAAAATACCGCCTATCAAGGCAATGCCTTCAAAGAATAAACCGTTTCTTCACTCTCCTGTAAAATTTGAGTGCCGTAAGATAGGCGGTTTTGCAATTGGGTGATGGGCGGTTTTGCAAATACACCGACAATATGATATTTTAATTGCCAATTTAAATGAATTTGAAACATGTGGCAACCCTCTCCAAAAATATAAAAAAAATAATCTGCAATAACAGTTGTTTTTGATTTTTAAACTATATGTCTTAGATAACAGTTAACGAAGACTTATATTTATAAAAGTCGTAAATAAAAATCAGTCACTGACCTTTATTTTTAAAATCATACTTATAAAAGTCATTTGTATAAGTCGTAGGAACCTTTCTTAACAGCGAAAAATGTTAATGACTTTTATACGAATGATTTAAAAAATAAAAGTCGGTGACTGTTTTATATTGATGACTTTTAAAAGCCAAAGTCACTGACTGATTTTTATTGATGACTTAAGTAAATAAAAGTCTTCAATAACTGTTACCTAAGACATATAATATAAAAATCAAAAATAATTGTTATTTTGGATTTATTATATAAAAATCATAAATAATTGTTATTTTTTTAATTTTGCATAAAAATTGAAAATAAAAATTTATTTTCAAATTTGAGTCTCGGTGAAAAAAGAAATCGATTGGTATGTATCACTTAGTTGTAGAACATTTCCTTCATAGTGAATTTTTCCATGACAGTTTTCATCAATAATTGTTAGTTTGGTCCCTGGTTAATAATAACGCATTTCTTTAACATCTAGTAATGAATGAGTATAACATTTTATTTATACATTTTAATAGGCTTTTAGTAAAAAACAAAAAAAAAAAAAAACACAAATTTTTCTTCAGCTTATGAACTAATGTTAATTCTTTAGTACAAAACTCAAATAGCACATATGCAAGGACACTTTGCGCACTTGTTATGCGATTCGTAGCGAAAGCCGGACTAAACTAATTGCGCTAATCGGAATGGTAGCATTGAATTTATAGTATAGCTGCTGGGAAAATGGACTCGCCCGTTTTTATTACTTACGAATTATTACGATTTTTAAACCGCTGGGGTGTGGTATACCCCACCTCTTACACGGAGGGTTAAGCCTCATTAGTTTGATATCCAAATTATAATATTTCATTTGTTTATTTATCAATCGAAGTTTTTCAAACAGTTGGCAACTCTCTATTTTTTATGTTTTAATTCCACCGGAACAAATTAAAAAAGAATTATTCAAATCGATAAGCCGTTTCGAGCTTTTGCCTGCCGAACAAACGAACTTAATTTTTTTTTATATATAGTCTAAGATCCGACAAAGGCACGACTGTTTAATGGATGAAATCTTTTTTCTATAAATTTTAACGTGTAACTAAATATTTTGCGAGTGGGTTGGCTGAAAAAATCCCGGCCAGGACATTTTTAATGTAATACTCAAAAAGTATTATTATTTTTTTTTAATTCTGCACTCGTTTGTTTAATGAGCAAATTATATACCAATCAAAAGTATTAAGCCTTTAGAATGTGAAAACGTTGGGTTGTCTATTTTTTTTCTGGCTTACCTATCGTGTTGGCAGGTATGAGCAGGTAGGTAATATTAGTAATTTTCACCCATCTTTTTAACACATTCTATAGGCTTTATGCTTTCGATTGCCCCATATGTAATTTGTTCATTAAACAAATGAATGCAAAATTAAAATAATTATTATTTTTTGAATCTTTAATAAAAAATATGTTGGCCAGGATTTTTCACTCACGAAATATTTCCTAACACTTTAAATTTCATACAAAAAAGATTTCTTCCATTAAACAGATGGGTGAAAGTCGTGCCTTTGTCGGATCTCCTACTAATACGAGTATATAGATCTTATGATAAGATTAAAAATAGTTTCTTTTGTGACATCATAACAAAAACAAAAAAATTTAAAAATTGTTACTCCCTTGTGTGAATGTAAGTTTTTACGTATCGTAGTGGTTGTTGCCTCTGAGCTAATTGAACGCTTGGTGATTTTGGCGTCAAAGTGAGGTGGAGTCATACTCATTGTTTGCATGCAATTGTGTGTGTGTGAGTGTGTGTGTGCGGGTGCGTTGCTTCAAACTTCTGTTTACAAAGTAGTTTCAAATTTTTAGTAATTTAACTATCAACAATGTATTCGCTTAATAGTACAAACTTTTCTACAATAATGCACACAAAAGCCACTAAACCAAAATCTAATTATGAAAAACAACAAAACAAAAAAAAAAAAACAAAAAATACTTTTCATGTTCTCTATTTCAGCTTAAGATGTTACATTATTAAATACTAAAAATTTTATAATGTTGCTTAATCATTCACCGAACGGAAACAACATATTATTTGTACGAGTAGTTCATATGTAAAATATTAGTCAGCTGTTAAAATGCGTAGTGAAGGGGGAACACTGCATCCAAGGGGGCTGTCAGCGAGTACAACTTGTGACAAATTGAATAGAGGCATACGCTAATTTTCTGTAATTATAGCAAAATCACGATCGCGTAATAAAATCTGATTTGAATCACAAGTTTTTGTTGTTGTTTCTGTTTTGCATAAGCGCACAGCGTTGTGTTGAGAAATATGGATTTCAAGGTCAAACATAGATTAATTTAATTAAAATGATTACACTGATTAATAGAAGTACTAACATATCTATGTGCTTGCATGTATATGTACATACATTTGTATGTATGTAACTAGTTCAGTTGTTTGACACTCCCATATTTATTGGTAATTGTTTTAGGGCGTTTACCCATAATAAATGATATGATTTTAGTAAAATTATTATAATGGATGCGTGATATGTAGTTGCGAATAGAAGAAGAGGAGCTATCGAATTTTTGTATGACTCAAACCCAATATGCAAACTTTGTCTCTGGTATGAATGTATAAGGTGATTCAGTAAAACCGCAGATTATCTTTAAAAAATAAAACAACAAAATTTGTAGAAAATATTTTTGCTTATTTAAATAAAACCGCAGATTATCTTTAAAACTGAAACAACAAAATTTGTAGAAAATATTTTTGTTTATTTCATCATCTTTTTCAGTCTACGACATTGTCATATATGAATCCGTTAAATGCCCGCCACGTTACCACTGGCAACACAGGTAGCGCATATACAAATTTTCCATGATTTTTTAACATAGTTTGGACTGTACTTATCTAACTAAACAAGCGATTCTTGTATGTAAATAAACATATAGATATCTATATATATCCCCATAGATTCCTTTTGGTTATCAAGTTGGGTATTATCTCTGAGAATACTCGTTTGAGATTGAAACCTATTTGAAATTAGTTACGAATTCAATAAAGCATCATTATATGGGTACCAAATGGAAAATACTCACTATTCGGAAATATCGTTTTTAGGGTTGCCACCTGATTTTATCATACATTTATTAATTTTTTGTTTAGTAAATAAATATACAACGTTACCATTCATGAATACTAAAACAAGGCCCTTACACAAAGCTTTGCCTATATAATAAATGTGTTCCCTTCGGATATTAGTGTTTTTCATTCTACAAAATTTCACTGAAGCAACGCAATATGGATATGAAATGAAAGGTATTTTGGAGAACTTTAATTTAAACTATTTCCGATGAGCGTCGCCACGTTGTTTTAATTGAAATTTGTATCTTAACAATTAATGTTTTTTGGTAGATATGTACATAAGGCGGGCCTAAAAAGTTAAGTCGGTATTTTAACGCTCTCACTCTCCCTAGGATTGTTCTATATCATTAAAATATAGCCCTATTTTTATTTTGAAATCAAAAAATATTTCGAGGCCGCCCTAAGCGCTTAAAGTTTTCAATGTATTTTATACGGTGAAACAACAATTTTTCGTAGAAATAATATATGATTCTTGAAAATCAATATTTTTCCATTGGAAAACTCTGGTTCTCTTCAGAAGACTTCCAATAATAATACCCAATTGTTTATTTAACATTTTTTTTAATAATACCGATTTTTATTGGTCCCCTCACTGCGCTTCCCGCTAACAGGATTGCTTGTCGTATGATTGATATATGATTCTGAATTTCATAGAAAAAATTATACAAACACTAACCAAGGGATAAGCTGTGGCTATATTACCTACTTTATTACCGTCATTAGTGTTTACATACATACATACTCTTTTAGCGTAGCTATGCATCTTATTGCCATTGTAATTAATTTTAGTTGCCCATCTATTGAATACTAAATAAATCTTTCTTTTGCCTAAAACCTCTTTCTAGGTACCAACAAACAGATTAGTAACAAGCTTAACCGCCCAAACTCATTATATTGAAAGCACGTCTACATATTATGTTTATACATACATGTGTATTTGTTAGCGATAGTTATGTATGTAGTAGGTGTTTGGGCCGAAAGGTATGCTATAGTAAGCGCGTATTGAGTTTGGCAAATACGTATTAAGATTTCGCTTCGCATATGCCTAAATGTATGCCTGGAAGAAATACACGCGCGTGCTAAATACTATATATTTGATTGGAAACAGACACATACTTCCATACATATATGTATGTATGTGTACATACTTAGACTTACGAATGTAGGGATTGTATGTACTAAATATGTACCCAGCCAGCAAAAAATCCAAAAATCCGAATGAAAAAGGAAAAAAGTTGATGAAATGTGGAATTTACCGATTCTGGATACTTTGACGATTAGTTTTCCCACTAAAGTGCACGTTTGTGAAATTTGTCTGATTGAATTTTTCCTTCAATACTCTTTCCTTCTGCACGTCACAGATGCTTTTTCGGGGTGCAAAAATATATTCAATAAAAATAAATACGTTAGGGTGGTAAAAAAAACCAACGGCGGAATTTTTATGCTCTCACCCGCTAGGATTGTTCTATACCGGCAAAAATTATACCTACGTTTTTTTCTTATTTTGAAATCAAAAAATGTTTAGAGGTCGCTCAAAGCGATCAAAGTTTTCCATGTATGTATGTATGTACTTTATATGAAAAAAACTATGTTTCGTAGAAATGGTATATAATTCTTGAAAATCAATTGGAGTATTCACAACGGTATCGTAAGTGTCGTATTGTTGTATGTCGTAAACTTTAAACACCTAAAAAATATATTACGGGGGCTCGCAAAGTACCACAAAAGTTATATTAGGAATTTTCGCAGTGTTAAGTGGTTGGTTGTGGTTTCAGGCTCTCTAAACATTTAAAAGTTATTTAAATGCTTTTAAAGTTTACGACATAAAACAATGCGACACTTACGACACCGTTGTGAATCCCTCAAATATTTTTCTATCGGAATGCTGTTTTGGTCTTCAGGAGACTTCCATTAATAATAACGAATTTTTTATTTAAGCATTTCTTAATACTAACGATTTATTATTGTCCCCTCATTGCATCATTGGGGTTTTTGAGGATCTACAAAAAAAAGTTCTCATTAAAAAGTTGTTAAAAACAATTGGATATTATTGTTGAGAGTCTGCTGCAGAGAAACAAAGTTTTCTGATCGAAAAATATTGCTTTTCAAGAATTTTACACCATTTGCCATTCTTTGTGCCAAAACATTTGTACGCCACTGGATGTGGAAGATAATGTTTAGCACCATCAACAAAAGAAAATATTAAAAATTAACTAGAAATTACAGTCATAAAAACGGAACGGAATTTATGGAAATTGACTTTTTTTCTGCTAAAGAGACAGAGTATATTCGATTAAGGATGTCCATGATTTAGCTTTCGCTGATTCCATACATACACATTTGATGTTGCCTTTTTTTTTTACCTTTTTAAGATATTACCTTTTTTGCCTTTTAAATATACCCTTAAAATAGTTATTATGGCGAGGAAAAAGCCCTTATTCCTGATAATATGAAAGTTTAAAACGTTCCATATTTAAATTGGGCGCCATTTGAATCAACTTACGTCGAGCTCACGTTTAGTACATTCAAGGCTTTTTTTCGCGAGCATCGAATGAAAATGCTGCCAGAAAACTTCAAAATTCATTTTGTGGTTCAATATTGCTACCACTATAGTCATTAAAGTTTTGTGAGCTGAAAACTCGAAAGGAGAAAATAGTAAAAGATTTATGGCTTTATTCATACAAAATAAAGCAACTTACTTTATTTTTTTTATGAAATAAAGTACAAATTGTTCATATAATGAAACTAGTTCATAGTTTTTATCTTTTAGCTTGTTATATAAAATTTTAAAATTCATTTCGCCTTTTTTATAGGTTTTTTTTAGGTCCTAAAAATCCGTTCCCTGGTCATAAAGTTTACTGCAAAGAAATTAAAATTCCAAAAAGTTGCTCCACCTAAAACGTTTTAAGAATTTAAATACCTTTGTATTAAAAAAAAAAACAATTTAAACTCCGGTAAGAATATCAAATTTCGCCTTTGCCCCACTGTGCCACCCGGTTACAGATGTACATATGAAAGCATGTTTATTGTATTTAAATTTTGTCTACAGTCGGTGTCAAATGTTAGTGTACACTTTGATCTAATAAAATATTCACAATTATTTTCCTGGAAAATTTTTTCCATTAATTATTTTTTTATTATTATTCATTCTGTAAATCAAAAGTTCACACTTTATGTAAAGTTAACAAAGGTTGAAAAAATTTTCATAATAATTACACAATTTTTATTCGGAATTTCTAGAAAATTTTCGAGTGCGCAGTTTTGTAGTCCGTGCAATTCTAGTATAAAAAGTGCAAGTTTCAAGTCGCTAAAAATGACCGTTGATTCTTCTTCTATATAAATAGAGATTTTGATCATGCGTTATATGGAAGAAAACGCGCAATACCACGAATAAATTCGACAAATCAAGCGGCATTTTTTAGCGACTTGAAACTTGCACTAAATTTGAACGGGCTACAAAACTGCATACTCGATGAACATTTTCTAGAAACTCTGAATAAAATTTTCGAAATTCGTATGAAATTTTTTTGAATTTTTGGAACTTTATATAAAGTGTGAAACGTAGCTTTATATAGTTTATATTACACAATTAATTATATTTTCATAAATTATTATTGAAAAAATTTTTCATGAAAATAATTGTGAATACATATTATATTAGAACAAGGTGTACACTAACATTTGACACCGACTGTATATGCTAATACCAAATGTTCGTAATAGTTATTTGCTTCTCTGCAGCTTTGTTATTTTGCCGTGTAGTATATATTTGTATGGATTTTATTTACCCATCATTTTCATGCTGTATTTATCCACTTTACTCCCTTTCATACGTAAATTTCTATTTATAGGTAGTCCACTGAAGTCGCTACTTCTGGGATATAAATGCTAAGAGTTGCTGCCAAAACTGATAAGCCGAGCGAATAAAACTCGTACATAAGTATGTAACAAAATATTCGTTACGCATTCGACTATCCTTAAACACCACATATATATGTATGTACTTATGCATCATACTATGCATGTTTATAATAAAAATGTGCTTGTTAAAAGTAAATAACTCGTGGCATGTCTTAGATAAGAGTGTATTAATGTACATCAAAATAAAGAAAATATTGACAAGCAACAAAATATGTTTTATTGTGGGTATAATTTAATTGAAATGGCCTAAACTTTAATACACTGACACATACATACATATGCACCTGTGTACCGAAATATAAAATACAATAGCGTTCTAAATATGTATGTAGTCAGCCAAGCGTTTGGTGTGTTCATGTGGTTTGTCAATATTGCAACGTTTGTAGTACTAGCAGTGTTGCCAGGTTGACGATTTCGTCGTCATTTGGAAGATTTTCAACTGTCTTGACGATTTGACTATATCGACAAGCAAACGACGATTTTTTCTTGGTGTGCAGTTTTTTAGTGGCAGCTGTTTTAGTGGCAATTTATCGTTTTGTTTTACTTTTGCAGAAAATTATTGGGCTTTTAACTGTATAACACAAAAATATTTAACCCAAACTAAAAGAATTTGTTATATGTATCTAAAAATCAGGCCTTTCATCTACATTCTAAGGTTTTTTGGAAAATGCTTCCTTCACTATATATACGCATTGACTAACAAATTTTAATAAAAAGAAAAAGGAAGTATAAATATCGACTTCCACTGGATTGCCTTATGAGCAAACATGGGAAAATTATATTTTCGCTTAGCTTTAAGTCTATTTTCTAATTTAAAAAGTTTGATATATACCCAAGTACCTTGCCCAACACACAAGGGTTAAAGAAAGATTTTAGCCGGAAATTTGGTTATAAGCTTAGTACATTAGAAAATATCTATGTTTTTTTTTATCTAAATGCAATTAAATATATTTCTGTTATAAGTAATGTAAGTTTAAATAATTCGTTAGAAGTTTTCTATATTTACTTTTTTCATATAACAAACAATTTGCAAAAGTCCTCCCGCACATTGTTTATTTTAATATTTGGTGGGTTGACGATTTTTCGATAACAAGGACGATTTTCGAGAACCGATTTGACGATTTCTCAGTTCAACTACCTGGCAACACTGCGTACAAGCACTCATTTACCACACTTCCATACCGAAATAAACGCACAAATACATATATGTATACGTAAGTATTCATATATTCATCTGAATAGTTGCTAACCAACTGAATGGAAGCTTTTACTTTGTATTAAATCATGCACTCATTGTATTACGAGTACTGTACTGAAGGGGCTTTGGTAAGTGTTTCTACTTAGTGCTGAGAAACTTAGCGCTTTTGTTGCTGCTTACTAGTGTGAGATGGTGCAGAGTGTGAAAAATCACCTTACTTAAGCTTTTGGATGCTTTATAAATATGTATATGCTTACATATGCATGTTTATTAGGGTGTGTCGGAGACATGAGCGCAGACCTCACCGATCATTAATTACTTGTATTATTAATGCAATGGTTCTTAAACCATGTATATGAAAAATTTGAAATGTAAACCCAATGTAACTTTCGAAATTTGAACCTACTCATTGTAACTTAATCTATTGTAACCTAATGGTTTTTGCTTATTATATACGGCGGTGGTATAAGGCGGCTTTGCAGGAGTAGCATTGCATTCGCTTTCGAGCCGCTGAAGAGACCGCCTCGTTTATTTTGAAACGTTTTTCACGCCAATGGCACACTCGTACTCGCTAAGTAGTTTTAAATTTACCTTGAATTAATAATTGAATTGATATAATAAAACCTTGTAAAATTATTGCATTCCACAAAGGAAACACCTTGCGTATTCTAAATTAACTTTGCACACCATTACTTCAGGCTAAGCATGAACAGGGTGCATGACTCTCCATGCAAAAACAATTAAAATCTGTGCTGCTTTTCCATCGAAATTTTAAAACTTATTATGGTATAAGAACGCCGCCAAAATATTTCGGAAAAATATTAAGATTAACGTGCGCTGGACCTACTTTAAAATACCTTAAAAAAAATAGAGTTTTGTATAAATAAAAATAAGTTTTTAAAAATACATATAAATGATATATTTTTTTTTTAAAACCAAATTTTTTTAAAACAAATATTTTCAATATAAAACTCGATTTTTGCTGGTACATTCTAATAGGCACAGTTCACGTAAATTGTAATATTTTTCCAAAGAATTTGACGTAAATTTTAAATTATAATACATTTTAAGACCTGCGGAAAAACCACAACGTTTTTTTTTGGTGAGCCATCCTTATGTATATGTGTATGTACAAATGTACTTACATATGTAACTTCACATGATACAGCTGCTGTTCCGAAAAGCGAAGAAGATAGATAAGCGGATTGTTCTGTTGCTTGTACGTGCATAGTACATATGTATGTGTGTACATATGTTGTGATTTAAGCTTCGATGCGAAACTTTACGCACTGTCTTAAAATCGGCTTAAATCTGAAGTAGAAATGCTGAGCTTGAACGAAGCCCTGAAAAAGCTATGATCAAAAATTTATTCACAAACAACGTCGATGTGTCAAAAATGACTTGCTTTGTTGGGGCAAAAGTTTGTCCGAAGGACGATGGCATAGCTCATCACAAAGAGAGCCCCAGAGAACTATTGAGGTATCTGCAATGTTTACACAATCTAAAGAAATGTCATAAGAAGTCACTCTAAGCTAGTATATACTACTACAACATATCGTCACCTGAAATGCAAAAAGACGTAACTTGTAAAAAAATACAAAATTCACGCAAAACCGCGTGTGTGAGGTTGCATAAATTATTTTCTAGAGAGTAAAAACACTCGTATTTCAAAATGGTTATCTTTTTTTATAAAGCAATCCAATTTTTGGCAGCAAATGTCAGTTACGCGGTTTTGCAGAATGACGATACGCGGTGTTGTACTTTAACCGACGATATGAGCCCTAACCGTCAAAAAAAGGTAGGCACAATTTTTTTTTAATGTTCTTTTTGTGTGAAAATAGGCATTGAACACAATGGCCAAGTAAAATAAATAGAATGGAAACTTATTTAACGTGGTTGTTTTCAGTGGCAAAAAAAAAATTTTATAAATTTATTAACTGAAAATTATTCCTTTAAGGCCAGTATGCAGCTCTCAAGAAAAGCAAAAACTCCATATAAAATGACGTACAATAAATGGCTAAGAAATTTTCTTGTGTCAAGTTTCCTTAAGGCAGTACGCAGTTCTTAAGAAATTTGCTACGCTTTCTACTACGGTTTTCTATTTTTTTTTTTTTTTGTGAAAAAATAGCACATTGCAACCCATACATATGTGCCACATAAATATATGCCCGTTTCATTATTTCTTGAGGAAAGAGTGAGGCAACAGCTTGTGTAGTATCAGATGTTAAAATACCTTGGACACACATGCGAAATAATTTTTTCTTGACCGTTTTCTTGAGAGATGCGTACTGGCCTTAAGAAGCTAAGGAGCTAAAGAATTGTTTCAGCTCTTTGCTCCAGCTAAAAGCTTTAGCTCCCTAAAAATCAAAATATTGTTGCATACAATATCACCAATCTTGTTACATTTTGTATCATATACATACATAAGTATCAAATTATTATTCAGATTAAGAAAACAACAAAATTTCGAAAACAATAAACGCAAGATAAATTTGTATTGCAATTCAATTTGGAGGTGATTTAATATTTGCTAACACCTTAAAAATAAACTGATAAGCGATATGAGATAAACATTGCTATGTAGCAATAATTAGCAAATAAAATAATTACAGATAATTAAATTAAAAAAAAAGAAAACATTTAAAAACAAAAACTCCTTAAACCAAAAAAAAAACAACAACATGCTGTTCTTCTATTGCATACAAATAACTGGGCGCTGCTTTATTGTGCTAATTTTATGGCTCTGACGTACATAGGTGAACAGAAAAGTTGGGCTTGGTAAGTTGTTTACGTTGCATTTATCTACGGGTATGAAGAGCGAAGGCGTTGAAAAATGGAAAAATAAAAATAAGTAAATAAAATTGTGCGTTCTACATAAATATGCATGTAGAAATGTATGTATGTTTGTAGGTGTACGTAAATACATAAACATATATCAAAGGCTAAACAATTTAATTATTTTTACAGCGTAAACGCGGTTTTGTAGTGCAATGTCATTTGTAAAAGTTTACTGCCTAAATCAAAGTATAGGATGCAGGCGAAAAAGCAATCACGCTACCATATTACTTTTAAAGACACTGTAAATATTTATTTAATCTTGCTCAATCATAATAATTATAATAAAAAGCAAAAAAAATAATATTTACATTGGCGCATTCCATTGTCTATTTACTGCATGTTATGTGCATGCGTATGTTAGTTTGTTTATTATTCTCCTCTTTTCCGTTAACAGATTCTTGCTGTACGCTAATGATTTTTGTTTGTACAGACAGCTTCATTTACATACATATGCATGTGTGTACATTAGCCTGTGTCGAATAAGACGACTTATTTTTTTTTTTCGGTCTCATATGAAAATTTCGTCGCCGGTTCCAAGAAAACAGTTGTGACAAAAGTTCAGAGATAGCGCTCGCAAAAACACGAATTTTTAATTTAAAAAACAAAACGTTTTCCGCCACTTTTTTATAAAAAAATTAAATAGAAAAAATAAATCCAAGCAATCTTGTAGGCCATTCAATATTTTTTTTTTCAAAGGTTTCGTTAATTTTTTTCCATGTAAGCAAGTCGTACACGCTTTGTATGGAAGAATATGACTGATACCGTAAAAAAAATAATTGCCAAAAATCTGCGTAGACTCACTGCTACTTGAAGCTTGCACTTTCAATACTAGAAATTTGTTTGTTTTAATGTGTTATAAGTATTTAAGTCTTTATTAAAAAAGTTGCGGAAACAAATTTGTTTCACCAAAAAATTATTATTTTTTGCGAGCGCTAACTGAAAAATAGAGATAGTGGGCTGAAATTTTTCCACAATTATATTTTTGTGACCAACAGCGAAATTTTCATAAGGGGCCGAAAAAAACCCAACATTCGTTTTATATTAGGGCGGGCCAATTCGTATAGGAGTTAGGTATTATATTTTGAGTGAAGTCCTAAAAAAATTTGTTAAAAGAACCTTAAATCTATTTCGAGCATGCGAAAAATTAACCACGTACATTTTCTCAAATTATTAATCTGGCAAATGAAAAAAGTTGAAGGAAAATTTGAAAAATTTTCACTGTTGCGCCCTCTGGGGGATGTTTTGAGAAAAACATAATTCCGATATGTTGTTTTTAAAAAAAAAAATTCAAACACTTATATACGACACTCCTGAAAAATAATTAGCTGCTAAGGATAAACCTATTTTCGCAATCAGGCAAGCTCGATTTTCACGTAGAATACTCTTAAGGCATACCCGCATAGTAAAAAAAAAAAATGACCCGCCCTAATGTATGTACCTCAAACCATATTTGACGAGTGATCAGTTTATAGTAAAATATGGCACATGACGCATATCTTTGTATGTATCTAGAAATTAACAAAGGATTCCGATGTTATTTATTTGATACGTATGATACGAATAGGGTAGAGTATCGATGTGAAGTTGATATCATTGTTACGCTTTTGACATGTATTTGACGTGCAATTATTTAGGTTTATCCAGTTATGCTTATAAATAAAGAATGATTTATGAAGCGATTCAAGGACTGGAAATGAAAGTTATGATGAAAATCATATTTTTCTACTTTGATAAACTATACACTTGTCCATACATATGTACATATTTTCTTACAAGTCTAATACGTTCCCCAGATTCAAAACCAATTTGAATTAAAATGTTTTGTCTTGTTCTTGGAAATGGAAACAATAATCGGAAAGAACTTAATATGAGTACGAACCGCATATTGGGAAGTTGGTTTCTTTGCCAAAATCGTGTAGGGCGTTGTCCAACGCAACATTGCTCTTGTAAGTTGGTGCGAAGAACAAATCGAGTCGATATTTTTACCACGAAAAAGCTTCTAATGAAATTCATTTCCCGTTCGTAGGCAGCATAAAACGGTAGGCCCCTCCATTTGTCAGCCAAACGCGTAGCAAAACTGTAAGCGGGTAAAATTATCGATGTTGGGTATCGCCTCATCTTATTAGGAACATTGAAAACTGAAAAAGTTGTGACCTTCAAAGCAGCAGCTAAAACTTCTGTCTTTTGAAAATTATTGTTTTCAAAATAATCAAGTTTTTTTGGCGAACTTGTGTATCTTCCGTGGCTACTCTTTCGCGTCCATTTCTCGTTGGACGCATTTGTTAAATCGCAAACCGCCCGAGAAAGTGGCGGTTTTATGTACCGATATGTCCATGGGTCAATGATTTTTTTGCGTGATATTGAACATTTTTAATATGAACGAAATGTGGCGTCAAAAAGACGGTATGACGTACCACAAAATACGGCTAGTTGTGGCTTTATTGTGTAAGAAATTTCAAGATGCTTGATATTTATATTCGGCGATGTTGCCTGGGTACTAAGATCCAGTGACGGATATCCGATATGCTTAAAATCCCACGCATACGTACTACATACGTCGTAAGTGGAGTACATTTAAATGGCCATGTATGCACATTATCTTTCACGTTTAGTGGTATTCTCTAAACTTTATTACGATAAGGAAATTCCATTAAAATGAAATATTCAGTGTACTTTTTCTTAGCTTTACTTTCCCAAGTAGAAAAATTATGCTAAAGTGATACATTATATGACAGTGTTATTTGATCTCATTGCCTAAAATATTTCAAAAAAGGAACTAAAGTGGTGAACACGAAAACTTTTAGTCTTTCACACTTCGCACTTTTTTAAGAAATTTCATGAAGATACATATGTACGTACATGTATTAAGCTACATGTATAGTAAATGTATATGTATGTGGGTCGTACCAAAAATTAATCGAAGTGTGATGTGATAAGCTGTGTAAATGGATGTGCAGTGCATTCGAAATATTTGAAAAGTACCCTGCCGTCAAAAAGACGAGTTTAAAATTAGGAAAATACAGCGTCTACCCACGACCAAGTGTGTACCAGTTTACTGTACCATCAGGTGTATAAATTTTATTACTCTAAATTTTAGAAAATGCCTTTAAAGGTCCTCAAATATACTCTGAATTGTTCCGCACATGTGATTGGCCAAGTGTGTTTATCCGCATGAGCAACTGCTTCTCTGCTGAGCTCGAGACTTCGAATGTGCGACAAAAACTGCTGAAAGATGTGTCGATATCTACAGTTCTCCACAAGTTGTGACCTTGCCTAGGAAGAAGAGAGTAACATAATTGGCCGCCTGTGAAAATATTAATTTGATTTGAGTTCTGGCTTCTTAACGGCACGAGTTTCCAACTGGATTTGGATTTCAGATTGAGTTGGTCTTTAAAAACCGCACTTTCCCAGCATATTATACTTGATGAATCTGTAAAGACAAGGCTGCGCTCCAAGCACTGAGTCATTTACCGATTTCAGCCACCATGACTTGGGTTTTTTGTTCGTAGTTTTTGGTTGAGCGTACAAATAAAATTTTGAATAAAGAATAGCTCCAAAATATTTGACCCTATGTGAGAGATCAAGTTCTATACCCCTGAATTTAGGCTCAGGAAAATTTGGTAATTTGGTAAGTGATTAATTTATCGTCTACAGTGACTACCTCGTCCACATAAGCAACCCACATTTTCCTTCCATGGGAGCTAGCTTAACTAGAAATTTGGAAGTTTTACTTCCTGCGGTGTGCACCTCACTGCATATACGGATTTGCTGTGAGTTCTTGTGCATGTAATGCCGAATGAGTTAATCTGCTCCTTAACAGAATCACGATTCACGACAGAATGTAGGCGGCTGGGTCCATTTCGCAACTCATATACTCACTTTCAATATCTATGTAGTAAAAGGGAGGCCAAAGGCCTTCTGAAGATCTTCTTACAAAAGGCATTCTATGGGTAGCGAAAGTAGAAGCCCTTTAATTTGTGCCACTACATAGTACAAGAAAGTAATGTAGAGTGGAAGTGCTATTTCAATTGGTTACCACTGGTTGATTTGACTTCAGTTGCCCTAATACAGACCCCCCATATTAATTTTTCTTTTATAACTATAATGTTACAATCTGATTATATGTATAGATCATTCCAATTCCGATTCAGCTATACTAATGCTGGGCTGTTTGATGACTAGTTAGAATTTTTCTGCGGGGCACATAATACAAAAGAAGCCATATTCGCATACATGAGGGTGATCCTTAAAATATTCACAACTAAATTTTCATGATACTAAAATAAAAAACTTTTAGGGCGGCTACCGAGGTTTGAAAAAAATATATTTCTATGGTAAATATTCCTTTCATTTATTCTTGTACAATATTAAGACATCAAAAAAAAATCCAAGATGTTAAAGCTTTTAGGGGTGGCTACCAAAGTTTGAAAAAATTATTATTTTTTATAGCAAAAATTAAAAAAAGTTTTGACTCAAAATCTGGCAAGTTGGGCATATTCAAAAAAATTTACAAACACTCTCGCTAAAGTCCAAATTTTGTCGAATTTTTACGCTTAACAGGAATTTGTATTCAACCTTAAATTTTCTTAAATTTTTGAAATAAAGGGTTTGCCTAATGCTATTGATATTTTAAGTACCACCCTAACATACATATGTGTATATAAAAACATGCATTTACTTGTGGGTAATAGTAAGTGCCAATCAATGTGATAACGAGAGTTTGTCGTGCGATTGAACTATAAACGTGATGCGAAAATTGATTTTTAATATTCTTTTATACTGATACTAGTAATCAATGAGGCGGGAATAAATTGACACAAGCAACCACAACTACATAGTGTGCCCAAGCGCCATCCATTCTCTACGATAATGCGGGCTGAACAGAAAATGAAAAGCAATCAATGCGAAATAGTAATTTCTGCGGTTGTTAGGCACACTTTTGTAATACATTTCTTTTTGTATACAAAATTGAAAAAGAAAATAATAACTTGAAATAAATAATGCAACATTAATTTAACAATTTTATTTCTAGCCGTTTCTATTTCGTGAGTAAGTCCAAAATACTCGCAGAATATCAACGTTTTGGAGTCTGATTCGCTTGGAGTTGTTTTAGCTGGGAACAAGCGAAAGGTTTTTATTCACTTTTTCAAATTTGAAATAAGAAAAAATTCATAAACAATCGCAAAAAATTGGCAAAAATCCCAATGATATTGCGAAACATTAGAAATTCCACTACTCAAATTTATATAGAAAACTGTTTGAAATTTCATTAATTTATAGCAAGTAGCAACAGATACACAAAGTGTATATCATTTTTAAATTCCAATGAATTTAATGCATTTACGGGCACTTTTTTTCGTTTGAGTACAAACTAAATATTCCATTGCTAAAAAAATTATATGTAAACTAAAATTGTATTCATTTGTAGTTTATTTATCAAACAACAATGCAAACAGAATTGTTATCCAATTTATGAGTCCATATATGTATGTATGTATTTGCCTAGTAAATAAAATAAACTGACATGGTTTGGGCAACTGCCAATTAGCTGGTACAATAAAATTCTTCAAAAATTTGTAATCACTACAAAATTCAATCATTCATTAGTTGAGAGTGTGGGATTTTGAACGAGCGGCAGTGATATGAAGTATTAAAAAAAAAACAATTTTTATGGCAGCATTAAATTGAATTGATTGTGGATGTACAAATGTATGTAGGTATGT
>NW_023458564.1:38083870-38086768 GCF_013731165.1 Rhagoletis pomonella | reverse complement strand
GCATTAAATTGAATTGATTGTGGATGTACAAATGTATGTAGGTATGTATGTCTGTATGTAAATAAACGAACAGATTTCGTTAATAAACATTGTGGCAATAATATACTACGTACACGTACATACATACATAGGTACATAAATATATATTAGTATGTGTTTACACAAACTTTTGCCAATATGAAATTACGCGTACATATGTACATAAGCATTGGTGTTTGCTTTACTACATATTTACATAGCATAAAGGTATTGTATTTAGATTTTTATTAGCTGCATAAAATGTTTGCTTCTACATACATTTTAACACACAAAACTAATATATGAATGAATCTGCTAAAAAAATAGATTCAAGTTCGCCCTCCCACAGGAATGCTTAAGGCGCTAAATGATGAAAACATGTTTGTGAAATTTGAACTGTACCTTCGAAAGGATAATATGACACGTACTTAGTTAAAAACAAATAAAAGCAGCGCTGTCTTCAGCTATGCCGAAGGCTTCATACCTTTCATGAGCATCTGAAAATTGTACTTAAACAGATAGCTGCATTTGAAAAAATGTATATATTCACAGCATACATAGATAGCGGAGATACATACACATACATAACAAGTAAGAAAGTCTAAGTTCGGGCGGAGCCGAACATTAAATACCCGGCGCAAATATTAAATATATGATTTTCACCTTTCCGAAAGCTACCGCTACATGGTAAGCCCAGGTGTATCAATTTTGAGTAAATTAGCGTCCTTAAATTTCAAAATATTGACGTTTAAAGCATTTCTAAAATTTACCGTTACATGAAAAGCCATAATTTTAGTCCGATTTCAATAATTTTCATCGTTTTGCTTTTATGTAGCAAGCACAATAAAAATACCGAGTTTGGTACAAATTGGTAGAACGGTTACCGAGATACATAAATGTGATCATAAGTGGGCGGTGCCACGCCCATTTTTCAAAATTTTATTATAGACGTATTTCCTGGTAAGGAATTGTTGCAAGCATCAATTTTGAATAAATTGGCTTTAATATTTACTGATTTGTCGAAGATTTCGTATTTCTCCAAATTACCGTTATATGAGATGTGGGCGTGGTTATTGTCCGATTTTAAAGCCATTTGGTATCCTGTACCAAGGCCAATAACTGTGCCAAGTTTGGAAGAAATCGGTGCAGCGGTTGCCAAGATATACACATGTAACCATAAGTGGGCGTGGCTACGCCCATTTTCCAAAAATTTATAACATTCTTAATTTTCGTCTAAAAATTATTGTAAATATCAATTTTGAGTTAATAATCTTCAGTAGTTACTAAAATATCGCAGTTTTCGTATTTCTGAAAATTACCGTTATATGGGAGGTAGGCGTGGTTATTGTCCGATTTTGCCCATTTTCAATACCATCCTACCGTCCTACGCCCGAAAGAAGTACACGTACCAAGTTTCGTTAAGATATCTTAATTTTTACTCGAGTAATCGTGTGCACAGACGGACGGACAGACGGACGGACGGACGGACGGACGGACAGACAGTCACCGCTTAATCGATTTCTCTTTTCATCCTGATCATTTATGTATACATTTGTCTATATCTATCTGGATTCGTTTTGCCAGTTACAAACAACCGTTTTGTGAACAAAGTTATAATACCCTTGTGCACAAGTGCGCTCGGGTATAAAAAGGATATCTATACAACCAGAGGTATGGAAGATATACCTTATATAGCACCAATCTAAATGTTTTTCACTGCTGTGTGATCGGTATGTAAACCGGTAACACAATTTAGTGGGTTTAGCGGGAAATGTTTAGTTATTTGCAGGTCGTTTTTGGGGTAGGGAGGCGGAGGGGGTGGGGGCGTGGCCCCCTAAATCTCCCCTATTCGAAAGGGGACAGCCCCCACTTTACGAAAAGTGGACACCCTCCCCTTTCGGGGCCTCCCACAGACCCCTGGGGAACCGTTTGAAAAAGGTCGAAAAACTGCATTTACCGAGGGAAATTGAGCAGATTGAAGTGGAATATAACCCAACTAACAGAATCTGTGGGGTTTTTAAATAAAAGAAGTTATCCCAAGGTGGCTATCAGGCGAAAGAAGGGGGGCTAAACACATTTCGCAGAGAACACCTTTCTGCGTAGGCGGCCTTCGGCCGCACTTAGGGATTATAACCCTCAGGCAGTAGAATTCTCCTTTTTGTTTTGCGAAGAAAAGGAGCTGAACACCTTTTGCAGAGAACACCATTGCATATTTTTAATGCTTACAGGGTTATATCCTATTTTCTTTTGTCTCTCATTCTTTTGCATATTTTGGAGTTAGACAGCTGAACTCCGCCATTTAATTTGCATATGCAACCAAAGTCAGACGCATGATTTAGAAGGTGTTTTTATTTATTTTAAGAAAGTTAGAACTCATCGAGTAAAGTGTAAAGTAAAGGAGAATATAAAAATATATTGCTGAAGTGGCTGCTTTAAGGAGAATAGGAGTGATAAATTTACGCTAATTTCCGAATTTTACAAAAAAGGGCATATTTCTAACCCACTTTGTAAATAAATTAGTGACCAAAAATTACAAAAGTGGGTGCTAAAATAATGTTTAGACCCTCTGCTACAAGTGTGTGCAATTTCGTTTTGGATCGTACCGGGTTTAGCTTCCTACATAAAGGAGATATATCGCAAAAACTGGTATCTGAATAATCAATAGTATAGGAGATAAAGCTTATTCAGATTAGATTTTGACGATTTTCTCAGTAGACTTTGTATTATTATTTATAAAATAGCTTACGAAATTTATCGGTTTTAGCTGACCAAATAAAGGAGTTTTACACTAAAACCCCATATCTGAACAATCAGTTGTATGGAGGCAATAAATAGTGTGGCGAATACTGCGGCAACACAAAGCGAACAACGAGAAATAGG
>NW_023458564.1:38081814-38083770 GCF_013731165.1 Rhagoletis pomonella | reverse complement strand
AAAAAAAAATTGTACGTGTTTAGCTAGCAAGAACAAATATTTTTTAATTTAAAAAAATTAAAAGAAAAAAAAACAAATTAAAAAATAATTAAACAAAATATGTATAATAAAGGTTAAGAGTTCCACATAAGCACTCAAAGGCGCGGAAGTGCTCTTACATAGTTACTCAGTGCAGCGCAGATTAAAACGAAATCCACCCTTAGAACCCATAAATTACTAATTACAGCACTAAAGAAGCAAGTGAAAAATTAACTATTTAGTTAATAGAGGTAATTAAAAATACTTACGTACATACATATATGTAGATATGTGCCGGTGAATGTGAAACAAAAATCGTGAACACAGAAATCTACAAACATACTTTAAAAATTGCTCTTGATTTGCATGAGCGCTCTGTTGAAATCATTTGAATCGTTTTATTGCTGCTTTGTGTTATTGCCGCCACTTTTGCTGTACATAGTACATACATACAATTGACAATTGGATTACTCCGAGTACAATAACAGCACGAGAAAATTTTTCACCTTGCCACTTCAATTAGGTAAGTCTACTTTAGTGGTAGTCAACCTAAGTAAACAATAAACGATATTGAATTAAATGTGCAAATATACTTACATATTTATGTATATGTATGCATATGCAAATATGCACTTGTGAACGTATAAAGTCTAGAGTTTTAGGCATTTTATTTTACTAAACTGTTATAATAAAAAGTAAATAATTATATCACCTTTTTGTACATAATTACAACTAATGGATATTTTATGAAGTGCTGCTGCTAATGTTTGGTTAATCGAGTTGAACACTTAGAAATACGTGCGTAAATGCGCTCTGTGGTTTCTTCTTTGAAGCTCAAGTGGCGAAAGCGCAAGTTAATTTTCTACTTGAGTGAATGGAATTGTATGTAATTAATCCGCACATGGCTGAGTGGCGATAAAAAAAGTTAATTACTATCACTAAATTAACATAAGAACACATTTTTTTGTAACTCGATTTTTGCTATCTATGTTGAAATGGTATTTTTAATCAAGCAGCTTTTTTGAGTTTGGAGCCCAATGGTGATAGCAGAGGAAGAGGCAGCCCAATGGAAACACTAAGTGAAGAATTACTTGGCTTTGCATGGCATTTTCAATTGACGTCAGCTGGTATGGAAGAGCCACGACGACTGGCGTGTTTTGTTGAGCTCGGCTAGAAGAAGAACTTTGATGGACCTGGGCGAGCCTAAGATATTGACCAAAAATTTTCATCTTTCTCAAAGATTGGTATTAGAGCATAGTGAGCCATATTTTTTTTGTAGTGAACTCTATTTCCTTATAATTTTTATGGAAAAACTTAAACAGCTGATTTTCAAAATACGGGACATTAACACAAAAGCTGGCCAAGGGGGCGTCTCTTATGGATAATAAGCCCTACTACTATGGGTTTCGTTTTCGCCCGAAATCGTTTTTTGTTTTCGCTTACATATGTCGGCTCATTACGGCCGGTTAAAAAAAAAATATCGGGCCAAACTCAGAATAAGGCTAAATATGAAAAACTATTTTTTTTCTCAAAGATATTTATCATATGGGAAAGTAAGATACACATGTCGTCTTTGAATATTTCTGGCGTCCAATATCAAAAATGGTATATATTTACTTAAGAATGGGGCGAGAGTAGACTCTACTTGCTAATGCATAAAATAAATATTTCACTTTGCATTCTAAATACCTACTAATTTGTAGTCTATGATGATAGAATACTATCTATATATATAAAAATGAATGCCATTTTTCGTTGTGACTTTATAACTCAAGAACGGGCTCACCTATCCAAACCAAATTTTTAGGCTTTGTTTGGACTATTCAGTAGATGGTTTGTGTTTTGAAATTTTAAGAATCGGATACCAGGGTCTCGAGAAATAGGCCAAAACGTGGACCCGGGTAACCCTAGGATGTGTTTGTACAATATGGGTAGCAA
>NW_023458564.1:38071184-38081804 GCF_013731165.1 Rhagoletis pomonella | reverse complement strand
GCCGCTCCGTGACTAGGGTCTCGAGATATCGGCCAAAATGTGGACCCCGATAACTTAAGGATGTGTTTGTACAATATGGGTAGCAAATGGGAGCTGTTGATGATTGCTATAGTATAGAGTATTTTTAATGCCCCTCCGTAACTAGGGTCTCGAGATATAGACCAAGACGTGGACCTGGATAACCCTAGGATGTGTTTGAACCACATGAGTATCCATTGTAAGTTGTTGATAAATGCTAATGAAAAGAGGACTTTTCTTTTCGCTGGGTAACTAAGGACTCCAGATATAGACCAATTGGGAACTCGCCTTCAGGTTAAGAGATTGCATTCTTATGTACTACAACCAGTTAAAATGGTATATTCAATCACATAACAATATAATCTTTTTACCTGAAGGCGAGTTCCCAATTGCAAAATCAGAAACAGAGAATCGGCCGTTGGAATGTATCAAACAACTTTTTTATTGTACTTACCTTTCTACTTCCACTCATTTCGATGTAAGAATAAGCACAAAGTATTTTTATTTGAGAATGGCACATTTTGTTCGTGCTTACATTTTGTGTGAAGAGATATGTGCACGTAGACAAAAATATTAATCAGCATGTTAAAAACAAATCAAAACAAACACCTCATTACTTATTTCCTTCATGGTAAACGTTTCAAAAATTTCACCACACATATGTTACATATTTTTTTTTATTTAACTCGTACTTACTTGAAAAGCTGAAAAGCGCTCAATGTATGGTGAAATTATTTTTAAAAACACACCAAAAACCCATTTGTTTGGTCAGATTCATCCCACTTAGCCAGCGGATTATACGTTTTCATATTAACATACATACATCAATAATAGTTTAATCATTTACTAAACGATTTGTTACCTACTTAGCTACGCTCTTTCGCTCTCAAAATTTATGAACTTTCGTCTTAACTACCATACTTATTATTCCCACCTACAAACTTACTTGCATTATATTTATATCAACATGTAGGTATGTATGTAGCAGGCAGATCGACAAACAAAGTAGGCTTTGAAAAGACATCGAACTATATAACGGTGCATTTATTTTGCATAGAGAAATACATGAATATTTTGTACCACCTACAAACTTACTTGCATTAGGGCTATTCGCGATTCGGTGCATAAGAGCTGACAAATTTATGCAATTGCAGAAATATGCCATGGATTGTGAGCGACCTTTATTAAACTGTCATGGTAAAGCTTTTGCAAAACAATTTTTGTGCATCAGCTTTGGTTTTGTTAATGAATGCAATGCATAGCATATTTATGCTATGGATTTTCGGTATTGCAAATTTGCCAAGCCATGACAAATGCAAATGCGTGTATTTTGTTTGTGTATTGCAAATAATTTGCAATACAATTATATTTATATCAACATGTAGGTATGTATGTAGCAGGCAGATAAACAAAAAAAAGTAGGCTTTGAAAAGACATCGAACTATATTACGGTGCATTTATTTTGCATAGAGAAATACATGAATATTTTGTATAGATAGGTATATAGAGCTTTGACTCTTAGCATTAAGAAAATTCAAATTAGGAGAATATATCACATTGGAGTGTAAACATCGCTGGAGCGTTTTTTTTGGCCCCATACGTTCAGTAGTGTCCGAAATTACCGCGGTGCAAAATTATTAGTTATTATAGTGTTTTTTTTTAATAATTATTGAAGTTTGTGTGAATTTGTGAAAAGAAGAAATATAGCGCAAAGCGAATTTCCGAGCAAAAAACGGTAAGTTTTGAACTGTTGAAGTGAATTACACGAATGCATGTGTTTCCTTATTTGAAAAAACATATGGTGTACCACTATTAATGTAGGCATTTTTTTAAATTTAATTTATTCTTTTTTAATTGAAAGAAAAATGCCACGACCCACACGAGGAAATATAGGTCGGCGAACGCGTCATGCAAATGCTACGGCATTACAAAGGCGATCACAGACTCCAGATGAACGAGCACAAGCTAATGCATCGCAGCGTGAACGTAATGCACGAAATAGATCTGTTGTACCTGAAATTATGCGTGCTGCTTTTAATTACAACAGTCAGATTAATTACAGTATGTACGGATATATTGGAATAATGGACGCAATATGTCCACATTGTGATGCGGCTAAATTTCCAGGTGAAACGCCCGGCATGTGTTGTGCTAATGGCAAAGTGAGATTGCCACCATTAGAAACTCCACCCGAACCATTGTCTTCATTAATTTTTGGGACTTCTGAAAATTCGAAGCACTTTTTGAGTCATATTCAACAATACAATTCGGCATTTCAAATGACTTCTTTTGGTGCTACTAACATTATTAGAGATAATTTTATGCCGACGTTTAAGGTAAATACTTAAACAGGAACAATCCCAATCAATCTGAATCATAAAAGTATTCTATAGTTTTAAAAATTATTATGCAACATATACCTAAAATTGCATACATGTTGCAGATTCAGGGCCAAATTTATCATCAAGCTGGTTCGTTATTGCCATACCCCGACGCTGATTATCAATTTTTACAAATTTATTTTATTGGTGATGAAAATCGTGAATTGGATCAACGTTGTGCAATTGCTTTGAATACAAGACGAGAAATTATTTGTGAGCTACAAAGGTTTTTCCATCAGCATAACGCATTAGTTCAATTGTTCAAAATTGCTCTCGATCGTATGCCATCTGATAATCACAAAATCGTAATAAGGGCTGATAGAACACCTTTTGGAGAGCATGAAAGGCGATTCAATGCACCGACAATAGATGAGGTTGCAATTGTAATTCGTGGTGATCAGTTTCAATCGCGTGATATTATACTTCATCGTAGAAATGAGCAATTGCAACGTGTTTCGGAACTTCATCGTAGTTACGACGCATTACAATACCCAATATTGCATTGGAAAGGTGACGATGGCTACCATATCAATATACCAATGATTGATCCACGAACAGGTAAATAATATTTTCAGTGTGTTGACATTTCATCATTTGTAGAAATTTCTTAAGTCACATTTTCCACTTATTTTCAGGTCTACATTTACAGAAAAAAGTTAGTGCCATGAATTTTTATTCTTATCGATTGATGGTTCGTCCACAAGAACAAAATTATATCTTGAGATGTCGTAAACTATATCATCAGTACATCGTTGATATGTACGCCAAAATAGAAACAGAACGTCTTAATTTTATTCGTTTCAACCAAGCAAAATTAAGATCTGAACAATATATTCATTTGCAAGATGCGATAGCGAATGATGCTAATATTAATGACATCGGACGTTTAACTATATTGCCATCTTCGTATATTGGTAGCCCACGGAATATGAACGAATATGCACAAGACGCAATGTGTTATGTACGAAAATACGGTCGACCGGATCTGTTCATTACATTTACATGTAATCCGCAGTGGGATGACATCAAAAACAATTTATTTGCAGGACAGTCGACAACCGATCGTCATGACATTACTGCGCGTGTTTTTCGGCAAAAATGTAAAGCACTTATGGATTTAATTGTGAAATTATATGTATTTGGGGAGGTGCGTTGCCATATGTACTCCATCGAATGGCAGAAAAGGGGATTGCCGCACGCACATATACTAATTTGGCTGGTACATAAAATAACTCCGGATCAAATCGATAACCTTATATCAGCTGAAATTCCTAATCACACTGCTGATCCTGAGTTATTTCAAGTTGTCGTTAAAAACATGATACATGGACCGTGCGGTGAACTAAATGTGAATTCACCATGTATGATTGATGAAAAGTGTTCGAAACGATACCCAAGGCAATTCACTTCAGACACAATAACGGGCAATGACGGATATCCGTTGTATCGACGTAGATCACCTAATGATAATGGCAAAACGGCAACCATTAGAATGCATAACCAGGAAGTTGAAGTTGATAATCGTTGGGTGGTTCCGTATTGTCCATTATTATCGAAAATATTCAACGCTCATATAAATGTGGAATATTGTAATTCTGTCAAATCCATTAAATATATTTGCAAGTATGTAAATAAAGGGAGCGATATGGCTATTTTCGGTGTTGCTGGTGATAATAGAAATGATGAAATTACTCAGTATCAAATGGGTCGCTATATTAGTAGCAATGAAGCTGTCTGGAGGATTATGTCGTTTCCAATGCACGAAAGACATCCTGCGGTTGTTCACTTGGCTGTACATCTTGAGAATGGCCAACGTGTTTATTTTAATGTAGCAAATTTATTGGAAAGAGCAGCGCAACCACCAGCAACTACGTTAACAGCTTTTTTCAAATTATGCGAAACTGATACATTTGCGATAACTTTGTTATATTCTGAAGTGCCTCAGTATTACACATGGAATGTGTCTTCGAAAAAATTTCAAAGACGTAAACAAGGAACAGCAGTTCATGGGCATCCTGGCATTTTCCAAACAGATGCAATTGGCAGAATATATACAGTACATCCAAACAATGTTGAGTGTTTTTATTTGAGATTGTTATTAGTTAACGTGAATGGCCCAAAATCATTTCAAGAATTGAGAACAGTCAACGGTTATTTGTGTGAAACATACCGTGAAGCATGCCAACTTTTGCATTTGTTGGAGGATGATGCACATTGGGATTCAACACTTCATGATGCATCTATTTCGGCTCATCCTCAACAAATACGAATGCTGTTTGCCGTTATATTATCAACATGTATGCCATCAAATCCACTTGAATTATGGAACAAATATAAACATAATATTGCAGAAGATATTTTAATTCGTATGCGTCATCATGCAAGAAATCCTGATTTGTTGATAACTTTGGAAATGTACAACGAAGCTTTGATAATAATTGAAGATATGTGTCTACGGATTGCAAATAAAACATTAGTACAATTGGGTATGACCGCACCAAATCGTGACATGCATGATCTGTTTGATCGTGAATTGCAACGTGAGCAGGAATTCAATTCTAATGATTTGCGTTTATTTGTACAATCGAATATAACCAAAATGAATATTCAGCAAAAACATGTATATGACACAATCATGCAAGCCATTTCCAATAATGTAGGTGGGTTATATTTCTTGGATGCACCTGGTGGTACAGGCAAAACGTTCGTTATATCACTGATTTTAGCCACTATTCGATCGGAACAGAAAATTGCATTGGCACTTGCATCTTCGGGAATTGCTGCTACATTATTAGAAGGTGGTCGGACAGCACACTCTGCATTAAAATTGCCATTGAATGTACAGGTGATTGAAACTCCAACTTGCAATATTTCAAGAAATTCTGCTATGGCAAAAGTTCTGCGATTAACGTCAATTATTTTATGGGATGAGTGTACAATGGCGAATAAAAAATTACTAGAAGCATTTAATCGAACAATGCAAGATTTACGTGGTAACCAACAGCTTTTTGGTGGTGCTTTGATATTACTGTCAGGGGATTTTCGACAAACATTGCCTGTCATTCCTCGGTCAACTCCTGCTGATGAAATAAATGCCTGTTTGAAGTCATCAGTTCTTTGGAGATATGTACAAAAATTGACACTGAATATTAATATGCGTATTCACCTACAAAATGATCCAGCTGCCCATGAGTTTTCAAAACAATTGTTACAAATTGGTGATGGCAAAATACAAATCGACAGAACCAACGGATTGATCACTGTACCGAACAATTTTTGTACAATTACGAAATCGATTGATGAATTGATTGAATGTGTTTTTCCAAATATTCTTCAGAATTACAGAAATCATGATTGGTTGAGAGAACGCGCCATTTTAGCACCGAAGAACATTCATATCAATGCCATTAATTTTCAAATTCAAGCAAAACTCCCAGGTGTAGTCACGACATATAAATCAATTGACAGTGCTATGAATCAAGATGAGGCAATGAATTATCCAACTGAATTTTTAAATTCATTAGAACCGGCTGGTATGCCACCGCATTGCTTGAATCTGAAAGTGGGTTCTTTGATTATATTATTGCGAAATATTAATCCACCAAAACTGTGTAATGGCACCAGATTGGCAGTGAAAAATTTATTGCCAAATTTGATTGAAGCTACGATCTTAACTGGTAAATCAAAAGGAGAAGTTTGTTTAATACCGCGTATCCCTATGATTCCAACTGATATGCCATTTGAATTCAAACGATTACAATATCCTGTGCGTTTATCATTTGCGATGTCCATCAACAAAGCTCAAGGGCAAACACTTAACGTTTGTGGTGTGAATTTGGAGGAATCATGTTTTTCACATGGCCAACTTTATGTTGCCTGTTCCAGAGTCGGTACCCCCAGCCGTTTGTTTATTCATGCTCAAAATGGAAAAACAAAAAATATTGTTTATCCAAATGTTTTGGATTAAGTTTTAAAATAGCTAGCAAATAATTAAATATATTTCTTTTTTTTATAAATGAGTTTGATTTAATATTTCACTTTATACGTAGCGAAGCACGTACCGGGCCGCTAGTATATAATATATGTAATAACAGTTTGATCTTGGAAGTCCAGTAAAGTGTAAATACATCCCGTTCTAACTTGGCTTTAGTAAGGTTTTAATGCTGTATTTATGTAGCTTTTGCTGCGAGCTAGGGGAATGCTTTTGTATCACTTTGGCTAATGGGATATGAGCAAAAAATTAAGACATTAACCGAAAATTCGATTGAGACAATTACAATAGAGTTTTGAATTGACACACCAAATTTTGTTCGGTTCAAGACACTATATCATACAGCCGCCTTATAACCAACCTGACCGACTTATATCAATTTCGCTGTTTTCGAAGCTATCGACTTGGAGTTCGGTGTCCGCAACACGGAGTTGACATTTCAAATTTTGTTCGGTTCATGGTATAGCCGCTCTATAATCGAACTGAATAACTTGCATACACTTCGTTATTTTAAATTTGTTTTTTTCATAAATGAACAAAGCGGTAAAGGAAATTTATTTATGATTATCATCATCATTAATATTAATAATAATATTAAATACGGCAAATGAAAGCCAATGAAATTCTCCATAAACCGTATATACATCACTTTCCGATAGGGCTTATAGTTTCTGACAAATTAATTAATAATTCCAGCTTTTTTTATTTTTTAATGAAAAAATTGCTACTAGTTTTTTTCTGGATAGTGTATAAAAATCGCAACTATTGTGACTTCCAATCAGCTGGCTTTGAAAGCACGCTAACAAAACACCATTGCTACTAATCGGGTATTTAGATTTGGGAAGTGGATTAAATTCTAAAATACAAAGCCAAACAAAAAACTGGACTTTATGCAAACGAACTAAATTTTTTGCCTATTGTGCAATGATAGGCTTCCTCAGCACTTGTCCAATCGCTGTCTACTATTTCTTTATGACTGACCCCCTGCAGATAGCGATTCGTTTACACATTGGTGTGAATGTTATCTTCTGCTTTGCAGTACACAGAGTGAGTTGACTGACCATCGTAGCAGCTGCTGCCTTAATGGCTACATGAGTGCCACGAAAAAAATGTTGCACGAGATTTTGGAGTAAGTTCAGTCGTCGACTGAGGTACAAGTACCATGCGTGTAGTATGTTGACTTTGGAAACTCTTAATGGTACGCGGTATGGTGGCCTGCACACATGTTGAAGTTCAGTGGATGCAGGTTCAGTATATTTTTCATCTTAGCTGTGGGTGCTACAGTTATGAATAAATTAGCAAGTTTCGGTACACTTCCAAAATTCTGGTTTACACGAACTTATTTCGTGCGGTTCATACATACCAGTAGAAGAGTGTGGGTTCTGTTCCGTCACATCACACTTTTTTACAAGGGGTTAAAATTTCTTCTTTTTGGGAAAAAAATGCAATAATTTTTCATAAAATCTCGACTTAGTAACTTTTCACTCTAAGCTTGAAAATTATTGTTACCAACAATGAAAACGCATACCAAATTTTTAGTGATGACTCTAAACAAAAATTTGGAATTTTTTACTGCTTCTTATGGTAAATATTGTTCTTCCTTGAACGCCGGCAAGCTGGCCTTGTCGTTTGAAAAGCCAAACATTACAAATTTTACATTTTGATAGCCTATGCAGTTGTTGTTGCAGCCATTAAACTTTAGGCTATGCGAGCTTCCGGCAAATGATTGTGTTCCTCAACTTTAATGCTTGTTAACGAACATACAGTGGTTGAAGAAATAATATAATCTTTTTATTTTGACCAGTTTTGGGCTACATTTCTTCTGTTTATTCAATGTTTCATATAAGAAAAAAAAAAATCAGAAAATTTTACCAAAATCCCCACAAAATTTTCAAACTTTTTATTCAGAAGTGCAAATTTCAAGACACTCGAAAGCCGGGTTGATTTTTAATAATTGTTTTTCCATATAAACTATGCTCGATATTGCTCAAAATGAATTTTTATATGGAAGAAAATACGTTAGACTTTTATAAAAATATATTAAATATCGAATTAACAAAAGAAATATAGCCAAAACTGGTCCAAATAAAAAGTTTCCATTATTTCTTCCACCACTGTATGTTTGTATGTATTAGTTTTCAAATTGCAGTAAATTAATTGTTTACCTTGCAGCCAACTTCCCAAAGTATACATGGCAGTAAACGGTAAAGCTATTTGAATGAAAGGGGACAGCAAAAATATTTCCACATTTTAGATAGCAGCGTTTTATGGCAACTTCACTGGGAGGCATGGGCGGCTTATTAGAGGAAGTTATATATGCAGTTAGTTAATTTGTTGGCACAACAGAAGCAAGGGATACCGCAAACTATATAGATATAAGATCTTTTGTATCCTTTAGATAAGTTTGTAACCCTGCGGTGCTAGTTACTACGAGCCTCCTAAATGCTAGCAGTGACTTAGTAGATTTCTACCTGATGCAAAGGGGTTTGACTGTGAAAGAATTTAGCCTTAGTCTGGCCAAAGTGCGGGGCAATAACACATACTTAATGCACTCCCAAGTATCCTTTTCTTCAAGACCTCGTTCACTTCAATACCGCAGAATACTGGTATCGGGCACAGTGCTACCGGACTATGGACTTTCAAATCAAATCATCTTAGTGACAGATAACTTAAAACCTATGCCTATGAAATGCATTTCAAGATTTATTATGGAACAGGTTGAGCTTGAGTCATGTGCACATTGCAATGGAAAGTTTTGTGCTGGGTCCATAGACACCCTGAATATATCTGGGGTTAATTGAGAAGATTTCTCCTGGGGAACTAAGCTCTCCAAAACCGGCACCGACATAATGAACTCGATCGCCTCGCCTGGCGCCACTGCTTCGAGTTGCCTGCGCGACTGCAATCTTACGTGCCTCGTCTGGCACCCAAACAAATCAAACTGGTGCTCCACAAATCAAATTTCGTTTCCTTTTTTTCATCACAATCACTTGTAAATGCTCACATCTGGGATGTTTCCCTATTCAATGCACAATTGGTTCTACCGCGGCGCGCAGCTAAGAGAGGCCTCAGTGACGGCGTTGTTAGTGCCGGATCAAGTGACGCTGTCCCGTTAATTCTGAAAACGAATTGGGTGCATTCGCGGTCGCCACCACGGTGCACACAAACAAACACCACCGACAATCAGCTGCTTTGCTTTTCAAACTGAGCTTTAATTATTACAATTAGTTGCCGGTAAAGTTCGCTCCTATTGTTTGGAGTGAAGGGAGATAAGGGTAAAATACAACTTTATTGCGGTCAGTGCACGACAATGGAAACAGACTCATTGATACTTCTCAATCTAGGCAACCTATATAATTTCCAGAAAGATAGGAATCGACCGGCAAATATACTTGAAGCTGATGTTTAAAAGTTTTAATGTTGTGGTTTGTAAAGTTGTGAACTTGCTTCCCTAGGAGTCCCGTCCCATTAGAAGACTTCTTCGATGGAATATGTATTATGTAGACGGAAAGCGCCGGGCCATGTTTGCATTTGTGTCACATTGTTGCTCATAATTTTTGCTTCCTAACAAGGAAAAGCCTTTAAGAAATATGTAGGTTTAAATAAGGGTGTTATAACTAATTAAATTAATTGCGGACCCATATTAGGTTTCTAAACAAAAATTACAATTCTTGTTCTTATGTTAATTTTCATTATATGCATGTATTTTATTGCTTGCATTGTTTTTTTTTTGTTGATCTTAACACAGTTTCATTTCGTACTTTGCTGAGGGATAACAAAATCCATTAGCGCATCCCATCAAATATTTAAACTCACCACCAACGCAATTAAAAGTAAAAAAGGAATAATTTTATTTTAGGTGGGCAATGGAAAAAGTAGGTTATTATGTATACCGTTAAGTATACGTACTAGAGACCTGCATGAATT
The DNA here is from genome assembly GCF_013731165.1 of Rhagoletis pomonella. Lineage (NCBI taxonomy): Eukaryota > Metazoa > Arthropoda > Insecta > Diptera > Tephritidae > Rhagoletis > Rhagoletis pomonella. The sequence continues at coordinate 38,071,487 of NW_023458564.1, read as the reverse complement.
CATTCAAACTACTAGCCAAACAGATATCAGTAGAATTGAACATTTTACTTCATATACAAAACAAAATTTCCCTACAATTCAGAATAATTTGAAAAAATGGTTTGCAGGGTTTATATAAAAAATTGTAATTTATTTTAATTCAATTTATTTTCCCTTTGCTTGTATATTGTAATGTCGATACATATATCAGAAAAGATTCACTATAATTCAAAAAAAAAAAAAATAAAAATTTAAGTCAAAATCATTCATTCGTTTTGTATATCGATGGCTGAGTGGAAGATCGACCTATCTCGGCAGCCAGTT
>NW_023458564.1:38055386-38071084 GCF_013731165.1 Rhagoletis pomonella | reverse complement strand
GCATTAAATTGAATTGATTGTGGATGTACAAATGTATGTAGGTATGTTTGTTTGTATGTAAATAAACGAACAGATTTCGTTAATAAACATTGTGGCAATAATATACTACGTACACGTACATACATACATAGGTACATAAATATATATTAGTATGTGTTTACACAAACTTTTGCCAATATGAAATTACGCGTACATATGTACATAAGCATTGTTGTTTGCTTTACTACATATTTACATAGCATAAAGGTATTGTATTTAGATTTTTATTAGCTGCATAAAATGTTTGCTTCTACATACATTTTAACACACAAAACTAATATATGAATGAATCTGCTAAAAAAATAGATTCAAGTTCGCCCTCCCACAGGAATGCTTAAAGCGCTAAATGATGAAAACATGTTTGTGAAATTTGAACTGTACCTTCGAAAGGATAATATGACACGTACTTAGTTAAAAACAAATAAAAGCAGCGCTGTCTTCAGCTATGCCGAAGGCTTCATACCTTTCATGAGCATCTGAAAATTGTACTTAAACAGATTAAACAGAGCTGCATTTGAAAAAATGTATATATTCACAGCATACATAGATAGCGGAGATACATATACATAACAAGTAAGAAAGTCTAAGTTCGGGCGGAGCCGAACATTAAATACCCGGCGCAAATATTAAATATATGATTTTCACCTTTCCGAAAGCTACCGCTACATGGTAAGCCCAGGTGTATCAATTTTGAGTAAATTAGCGTCCTTAAATTTCAAAATATTGACGTTTAAAGCATTTCTAAAATTTACCGTTACATGAAAAGCCATAATTTTAGTCCGATTTCAATAATTTTCATCGTTTTGCTTTTATGTAGCAAGCACAATAACCATACCGAGCTTGGTACAAATTGCTAGAACGGTTAGCGAGATACATATATGTGATCATAAGTGGGCGGTGCCACGCCCATTTTTCAAAATTTTATTATAGACGTATTTCCTGGTAAGGAGTTGTTGCAAGCATCAATTTTGAATAAATTGGCTTTAATATTTACTGATTTGTCGAAGATTTCGTATTTCTCCAAATTACCGTTATATGAGATGTGGGCGTGGTTATTGTCCGATTTTAAAACTTTTCGGCCATTTGGTATGCGGCCAATAACTGTGCCAAGTTTGGAAGAAATCGGTGCAGCGGTTACCAAGATATACACATGTAACCATAAGTGGGCGTGGCTACGCCCATTTTCCAAAAATTTATAACATTCTTATTTTTCGTCTAAAAATTATTGTAAATATCAATTTTGAGTTAATAATCTTCAGTAGTTACTAAAATATCGCAGTTTTCGTATTTCTGAAAATTACCGTTATATGGGAGGTAGGCGTGGTTATTGTCCGATTTTGCCCATTTCCAATACCATCCGTCCTACGCCCGAAAGAAGTACACGTACCAAGTTTCGTTAAGATACCTTAATTTTTACTCGAGTTATCGTGTGCACAGACGGACGGACAGACGGACGGACGGACGGACGGACGGACGGACAGACAGTCACCGCTTAATCGATTTCTCTTTTCATTGTGATCATTTATGTATACATTTGTCTATATCTATCTCGATTCGTTTTGCCTGTTACAAACAACCGTTATGTGAACAAAGTTATAATACCCTTGTGCACAAGTGCGCTCGGGAAGATATACCTTATATAGCACCAATCTAAATGATTTTCACTGCTGTGTGATCGGTATGTAAACCGGTAACACAATTTAGTGGGTTTAGCGGGAAATGTTTAGTTATTTGCAGGTCGTTTTTGGGGTGGGGCGGCGGAGGGGGTGGGGGCGTGGCCCCCTAAACCTCCCCTATTCGAAAGGGGACAGCCCCCACTTTACGAAAAGTGGACACCCCCCCCCCCCTCCCTTTCGGGGCCTCCCACAGACCCCTGGGGAACCGTTTGAAAATGGTCGAAAAACTGCATTTACCGAGGGAAATTGAACAGATTGAAGTGGAATATAACCCAACTAACAGAATCTGTAGGGTTTTTAAATAAAAGAAGTTATCCCAAGGTGGCTATCAGGCGAAAGAAGGGGGGCTGAACACATTTCGCAGAGAACACCTTTCTGCGTAGGCGGCCTTCGGCCGCACTTAGGGATTATAACCGTCAGGCAGTAAAATTCTCCTTTTTGTTTTGCGAAGAAAAGGAGCTGAACACCTTTTGCAGAGAACACCTTTGCATATTTTTAATGCTTACAGGGTTATATCCTATTTTCTTTTGTCTCTCATTCTGTTGCATATTTTGGATTTTGACAGCTGAACTCCGCCATTTAATTTGCATATGCAACCAAAGTCAGACGCATGATTTAGAAGGTGTTTTTATTTAATAAATTGTGATTAATTGGTTAATATTAAAGTCATAAAGAAAGTTAGAACTCATCGAGTAAAGTGTAAAGTAAAGGAGAATATAAAAATATATTGCTGAAGTGGCTGCTTTAAGGAGAATAGGAGTGACAAATTTACGCTAATTTCCGAATTTTACAAAAAAGGGCATATTTCTAACCCACTTTGTAAATAAATTAGTGACCAAAAATTACAAAAGTGGGTGCTAAAATAATGTTTAGACCCTTTGCTACAAGTGTGTGCAATTTCGTTTTGGATCGTACCCGGTTTAGCTTCCTACATAAAGGAGATATATCGCAAAAACTGGTATCTGAATAATCAATAGTATAGGAGATATAGCTTATACAGATTAGATTTTGACGATTTTCTCAGTAGACTTTGTATTATTATTTATAAAATAGCTTACGAAATTTATCGGTTTTAGCTGACCAAATAAAGGAGTTTTACAGTAAAACCCCATATCTGAACAATCAGTTGTATGGAGGCAATAAATAGGTTATAGTGACCCGCTTTTTTAATTTTTGTTAATTTTACTGTAAACTTTCTGTTGATAGTGAGTGAAAATAGTGCGAAATTTCATGTTTCCAGCTGCATATATGGAGAAGTTATAAAAAAGAATCTCATATCTGAACAATCAGTTGTATGGAGGCTATAGTTTATAGCGACCCGATGTTCGCCATTTTTACTCCTTACATAGAATAAGCAAATTCGGTTTTTTTTCACCATGTTAATCTCGATAACTACTGAATGGATTTGTCAACATTTTTTAATAGAGGTATTATCTTTAGGCCTGAGAATTGCTTGGCCTCTAGGTGTCCAATAACGTGTTATTTTTTTTTTAGTAGAGTTGCCACCATTTTAAAAAGTATAATATCTTCACAGTTAGTTATACTAAAAATGTGGTACAAAGTGAATTGATACGGTCTCCGGATGAGCAATAAGCTTTTATTTTTTAAGTGGGGTTGCCACCTTTTTAAAAATTACTTCCTTAAATATGCATGCACCTTTTTTGTTAACGACATCAATATTATTTTTATTTTTTCGTAAAAAAGTCGAAACGAAAAAATGCTAAGAAATATTTAGTTTAAATATTTAAGTAATTTTTGAGGTGTTTGAAGAAGATTGGCATCAATCGAAATACGCTTGAAAGGCTTTATTAGTAGGGTTGCCACATCTTTAAAAAATTAAATTCAACTTGATTTGTGGCAATTAGGTAATTGAAATATGCATCACAATATGGGTGCCAGACTAAAGGGGTTTAAGCAAGTTTTTAAAAAGTTTTTAAAAAGGTTATCATTAAAAAGCAGCTTTATATATGGGGAGAGGGGAAGGCGGGGCGTACGGGTTATCTGATCGGTCCAAAACTTTTAGCATAACTTGCTAATAGCATGGAGATCATATATTCCTAGAGTATCTAGATGCATTTCTGCATCAAAAAGAAAATTTTGAAAAAAATGTCGCTTACGTTATTTTGGCGGTTAGGGCTCGATATATACCAAGTTTGAAAACGGTAACTTTCTTTTTAGAATTTATACAAAAAAAAAATTTTAATTCCGGCCAGTGTGCATTGTATTATATACATACACATATATTCACAAAAGTGCTGAGCCAGAATGAACCTCCTCGACAAACGTACATAGTGTTGTGGTACACATATGTGGGAGAAGCACTCTCTGTAATTTAATTAAACGAGAATAAAATCTGTACGCCGCAGCTTATAAAAGTCTCTGTCAAAATATAAACGAAATACCCTTTTGATAAAAAAGTTAAAAAAAAACGCCTAAGCACACACAATGTACACAAATGTTTGCATTAAAATGGCACACAATGGTGTGAAGTTCATTCACGTGTCACGATTTTGAGCTATGCTTCATGACACAGACATACACATGTATGTGATAATTGAAAATCAAACCGTAAAAAAATCCCGCATATGCAGGGGTGCAGTTCAAAGGGGCTTACAACAACACAGATATGCATACATACATACATATGTACATTAGACCGTACCAGAAAAAAAGTTCGCCGTATTCCTTCGAAGTATCTTCAATTTCGACCGACTTCAAAAAAAAGGAGGGAGTTATCAATTCGTCCGAATATTTTTTATATATTATTTTTTTATGTACATATATTACCGCATAACTTTAGCCAACCTTTTTTGATAATTCTTTTTCTATGGGATAGGTTGTACATCAGGGGTGGTCTCATACCAATTTGGTTTTTGAACCGATCATTGGATCATGAAGAAATTGACGGCACCCCGAAATTTTTATGTATGGGTATTGAAGTCGAATTTGTTTTCTGCTTAAAAATTATTTGTTTTGTTTTACGAATTCAGGAGTCTTTTTACATTTTTCGTCATATCTTGGACTTATACAGTCGGCTATTGGAGTATGATATATCGATGTTCTTGCCGTGAAGAGAATTTTATTTTTTTCAAAGTTCATTGACCTCAAGTACCCCGTTCTAGTACTTATCTACCCCATGACAGTTCTTGTTGCCCTAATGTATCATGTCAGTAAATTGAAGATGTTCAAAAATCACTAAACTTTTGCTAAGGAAGTATTTTCATTATTCTATAGAAAAATTAAAAAAATTTTTTTTTTGCCGAAGTAGCTATCACCGCAAAATTTTGAAAGACAAACATTTTATTTTTAAATTTGTATTTGTAGGTGGTACGGCCTAATGTATATGTGTAATTACGAATACAATAAAAGACGCATTACGAAAAAATAAGGAGGGAATATGTAGATCAGCGTGTGGCTTTACTTTTTAGATGTGTCACTTTGCTACATACATACATACATACATACTATTTACTTATCTATATCCAACTTTTAACATGTGCTTGTCGATAAAAATCCACATTCAATACTAACATACGTACACATGTATGTGTGTGCATATACATATGTATGCGAGAATTATCTTTAGTTGAACTTTATAATTTGTACGCTGCGATTTTATGTAAATACTTATCTGGCTAAGTGCTGTTGCTTTTTAATATTCGCACATTTTTGCCGGTGAATAAATTGAAAGTCAAAGCTTAAGTATTTTATTGATGTTTGCATTTATTTTTCTCAAATATTTAAGAGCAATATGTTCTCAGAGGTTTTGTTAATTCTAACACTTATATGCAACATGAAAACCTTAACTGTATGTACATAGAATGTAGTAAATAAATTGGGTGGAAAAGAAGAATTAGGCTAATGTGAAAACTCTAATTGAATGAGGCATTCTTCACAATGGTATAGCGTCTGTTACGGTTAAGGAACACAAAAGAATGCTAAGTATTTGAATTAAATTATTTTGCGTGTTTAAGCTTAATTCTATTAAATGTATGTACACTAAATAATTACCATTCAGGGGAGTTGGTTTTGGGTACAAAACAGTAAGAAAAATAAAAAAAATTTTGGCACAGAATGAGCCACAGAGATAAAATGGAAAATAGACGTAGTCGGTGATGGACCCAACAAGATATAACTTGAAATAATAGGAGCGAAAATAAGGTTCAAATTAAAATCAGGCGTCTATTCTGAAATATGAAAAAGGCATTTACAATTTTATTTGTTTTGGAACATTTTTTTTTGAGTAGTACATGTCGTATGCGCGACTTTTTCATAATTTTTATAGTCTCACACAGAAATCAAGGGCTTATATGTATTTATGTATTCGCAATAATTTGAGATGTTTAACATTTTAAATTATCCCGACTAGAATGATTCGAAAAAAGCAAAAAAAAGTATAATTAAATATTTTTAAAGTATACTAACAAGTAGTATTCCAAAGGTTGGAAAAAATACATGTAAAAAGGTGAAGATGAACCACAATATTGCAAAATATTTTTAACAAGCGACAGTAAGTAGGAGAGAAGTTTCATAGGGCAGTGAATATTTAAATTTTCCGCATAGCAAATTTAATGTTGTTTTTTACTGTCCACAATGAACTGTTAGTAGACTACTCAATATCAAATTGTGAGGAAGCTCACTTATTTAGTTTTGGTTTGGCAGTAAGTGCGCCTGGGGCACACGGGAGAAGTGAAACTTACGTCTTCTTTTTTGTCTTTTTTCTACCTCTACCCCTGTTGGTTCTAATTAAATTTATGTTATTCTGTTTTCCTTTATCTTCATTTTTATCTTTATACTCTATCGATAGTAACACCCAACAAAATATCGATAACAAAACCGATAAAAATATTGGTACCAAAATCGATGACAAATTCGATAAAAATTTCGATACAAATTCGATAATAATATTGGTAGCAAAATCGATTAGAAAATCGATAAAAATATTGAAAAAAATCTATAACAAAATCGATAAAAATATCGATACAAAAATTGATAACAAAAATCGATTAAAAAATCGATAAAAATATCCATAACGAAATCTATAAAAATATCGATAACAAAATTGATAAATAATCGATAACAAAACCGGTAACAAAATCGGTGAATAATCGATAACAAAATCGATAAGTAATTGATAACATAATCGTTAACAAAATCAACAAATAATCGATAAAAAAAAGAAAACAACATCGATAAATAATCGATAGCAAAAACTGATAAAACATCCATAACAAAATCGATGACAAATTCGATAGCAAAATCGATAATATTGGTAGCAACATCTATTAGAAAATCGATAAAAATATCGATAACAAAATCGATAAAAATATAGATAAAAAATCGATAACAAAAATCGATTAAGAAATCGATAAATAATTGATAACAAAATCGATAAATAGTCGATAAAAAAATCGATAAAAACCCGACAAAAATGTCGATTATTATATCGATAAGTCCCGCGAATTCCGAAAATCTCTACAATCCCAAAATAGTTCCCAGATATAGTCGCTGCGTCTCTGTCTATATACTTTTCTCTATAATTATCTTTATTTTAATCTTTCTTCCTCTAACTTCATGTTTACTTTTATCGGTATCCTCATCCTCATATTTTTCTTTATATTTATCTTCGTTTTTACTTTTATGTTTATCATTTTCTTCATCTACATACATACAGTGAAACCGGCTTAAGTAACCAACATTTATGGGAAATGTGAATTTTTGGATGTAATCTGAGGAAAATCCCCCTCTTAAGTACCTTCCCGCTTATTTACCCAACCCGCCTAAGTACAAAAATTTTTGGTACCCCTTTTACCATTTTACCATATATGTAATACTCCTATATTGGCAGTAAGAGCTAGTACCGTCCGAGAACACTACAGTACAGATATATCAATAAACACGTACGAAAGAAAAGGAACACATACGTTTATAAATAAACATGTACACAACACATATACAAAAACGGCACTCAAGTACACAATACATTGACAAAAACGGCACTAGACTGTCTCGCTCTGATTTCGGAATGCTTACACATTGAGAAATTAGCTTACTGCCAATATAGAAGTATTACATATGTATATGCATTTTACTTATAATTTTGCCCTTTCAAGTGCTCTTTTAAAATTCCTTAAAATATTTACATATTTTGAAATTCAGTGGCAGCGTTACACAACTTCGGCAAAAAAATTATAACGGTAACTACACCAAACTAAAGTACACTAAAATTGAACGGACTATAAAACAGTATAATTAAAAAACACTTTTGAAAAAAAAATTTTAAATTTTCGTGTAGTTTTTTCTTTAAGTGTTCTATAAAATCTTATGCTTTGGTTTATATCAAGGTACATTGAACAGGTAGTATCAGTAGAGCAGCTGATTTGATTTATTTTCAAATTATTTGGTCTCGAAAATGTCAAATATTTTTAATTTTTTCTCACAAAAATTCTGAATTGTTAAAATCCATTTGCATGTGAAACCTTTTTCCATACAAAACAAGCGATTGAATAGCAGCTTTTAGAACGTTCGCCCAACTCAGCAGCACGACCGCTGATTACTGGGCCTTGCAAAGGATGGATCAATGCTTCGAGAAGCAAACAAATTTACTAGGAAAGAAAGTTGCATCAATTTTTATTTTTTCCAATTTCAATTTTTTATTTTTTATAATTTTTTTTATTTCACATGGCACGCTTTGATTTAGAAGAAAAAATTCAGAACAGTTTTTGACACTTTCGATACCAGAAGCAACAACAAAATACACGCAAATGTTGTTTTTGCTCTACTGATACTACCTGTTTAATGTGCCTTGGTTTGTATGGAATTTTTCAGGGAATGAAGTATTTCAATTGAAAAATCTTAAATAATGCTACAGTCTTGGTTTTAAACTACGCATATTTGCTTCATTTTATATTGATGTTTTATTCAAGGATTTACATATTTACATACCCGCATCGAGGTAATGATTAAAAAACAAATGATTGTCGTTATAAAAAGTTCTCAAACGATTGGGTATGGATAAAAAAAACTGTGAGATTTTTATAGAGATCTATTATTATTTTTATTTTTTGGAAGATTTTTACAGTATAAAAAGAATCTAGGTACTTGTTTTCAATGCTAGCTTTCCAGAAATTCGTTTTCGCTAATAAGAAAAATGGCAACTCATATTTTCGGTATAAAAAGTGTCAAAAAGAGAACTTTTGGTACGAAAAAGTCTCCAACTTTTTAAACAAGGCGGGAAAAACGACGCGGGTATATATAAATAAAAAATGGTATTTCAGCGATCAAGGGAAGCGATCTATTGCCGAGTCACTCACGGCCCCCACCCCTGTTTGATAAATATTTGGAAGACTCTGCACCATAAATTTTCATGGTAAAGCAATGGTTGACTAAATCCCGGTGTTGCTATACCAGCGCAAGGTAGGGAGATATTAAATACATTTATATGAGGACGCCACTCCAAAATCGTCAGTGGAATGTCCATATATTCATACAACATACAAAAAAAAAAAAAATCGGTACTGTGTTTCCATTGGAATTTTAAAAAAATATTATATTTTAAGACTAGCACCAAAATATTTCGGCAAAATATTAAGATTTACGTGAGATGGACCGATTTGAAAATACCTCCAAAAATTTAGTTTTTTACCAACTTTGAACCAGTCTTATGTACATACAAACCTGTACACACTTATAGTGTAGTAAAAGCTTTTACGGTAAGTGAAAACGCAGATACTTACGTTTTATAGAGCATCACATTTCCTCAAAAAATACAATATTACGACCGCGTTTAATAGTCAAGGGCATTCGTGACGTGCTCTAAACAGATTTGATTTTGCTGTCTTTCTGCGCCAAAAACCTTGCGTGCAGATTCGCTTTCTCACTTGAAATTTTAATTCAGAATAAAAATGCGTTAAAGGCTTATACATAACTAGTTCAAGGATGTAATCCTTTGTGAATTACCTAAAAACCTGCTTCCGCATAATTGTTTGTAGTTGTAAGTAACTAATTAGTAAAGTTAGATTATGGTATGTGTGAATGTATGTATGAACGCGAATAGATACCAGTACATATGTATATAGGTATGTATGCCTGTATATAGGCATACGCATTCAAACTTTTAACTTGCCTTCATGTGCGAAGCAATAAATATGCATTTTAAAGGCTCCGCTGAGCTGAAAACTTCCTATTTATAATTTTTCCCAAGCACATCAACCATTTTTAGTGAAGAGGAAAATGATTGGCTTCTGGTAAAGCTACAGTGATTGTGAGCGGGTATGTGCGAGCATTTTAGGCCGTTCTAAAAATGGATATGCAAATGCTTACATATGTACATATATGCAAAATATTTAGAGCGAAAGGAAAATTTGAATATTTCTGTATGCACAAGCTGATATGAGCGCCATTGCTGTTATTCCATTTCTAAACGCTTTCAAATTATTCATGTAAGTCTTAACCTAAGCCGCCGTTATTGGCGGTTGGATAGACTTGTGTGGAAAATGTTGAAAAATTGTTTCTCGTTGAGAATAGTTTCCGCAAGTTTAGGGCTTGCTGTAATAAGCTTGTTGTAATAAGCATAAACTCTAGTGGGAAAAGGGTTTCATAGCGTTAGCTTAGCGGTTTAGAATGATGAATGAAATTCCTTTAATTATGTGCCATCAGATTCGGAATACACAAACCTGCCACATGGAGGAAATTAAGATATATTTTTGTTTTTTACTTCGAGTTTATTACAGAATATATTTGTGTGTATATAATTTACATAACCATTTTACGTAGGTATGCATATATTTAAGAATAATTTATTAAATTTCACTAGTATGTCAATCAAGTCAATTTAAGTTTGCTTAAATTTCTTTGGCGCAAGGCAAATATATCTAACCCTAGATCAAATTTTATGTACTATCATATTTTTTACATACTCTAAGAAAGATATACGTGGGGGGATAATAAATGGCAACATTTTTCGGCGATTTATTCAAATTTTAAATTTTCGAATCTCGTTAAATTTCTTTGTTTTTTTTTTTGGCAGATATCGAACCAACGGCTTTGTTGATATTTTTGTTTTATTTTGCTCTTCATATTTGCCTAAGATGTGAGCTTTCAAACTCAATATAACTTTCAGCTAGTGCATTAATTATGTTCGCGTTTTTTTGAAGTACAAGGTTTTAAAAAAATATATATATTTTTTTAAAATTTTCTATTTGGATTATTGGTTTTGTTGAAATTATTAGGTATGTATTAAAAATATATATATATATATATATATATGTTTGTGATCTGTGCTTATATATTTTAGTACTCAATTGTGGTACAAAATAAAAGCTGAGTAGATTCGAACGGATTCGCCGCAGTAAATCCCGTTGTTTGCTAGTATGATCTATTGTCTATGCTTAGTTGAATAATTAGCTGCAGGTGTTTGCAGCTTTTTGATTTTTTACGTTTTGGGTATAATGTGAGAGTCGAAACGCAACCAAGCGAGTCGCAGGCTGGAAAAAGGAATGCTTCAAAAATGTGTCAATGTTGAGCTGAGAATATGCAATAACTTCAAAAATGCATAAAGCTGTAAATGCCTGAGGGAGCTTTGGCTGTCTTTTTAGATAAAGGCTACAATATAAGAAAATAATCGGCCTTGTTCAACCCGGTTCTGGAGACCCAATAAAATAATTTTTAAAAAAGAGCCAGCGGTTTTATGTTCGTCATATATTTTATGCGCGGCTATTTATTAAGAAAAAAATTACGAATATTTAAGAAAACAAGAAAATTGTCAAAAATAATTGATAAAATATTTTTTTTATAAAAATAAATTTTATAAAAAAATTATTAAATTTTATAAAAAAATTATTACACCTAAATTTTTTAATTATTTTTCGAAGTTATTAACAAGGCGTCTCCAGATTGCCCATTTTTCATACTGCACCATTGCCCGCAGCTAATCAATAATAATAAATTTTAAAAGTGGCATACATTTCTTAGAGTTGATACTATCGGGAGCAACAGGACCTTAAAGTCATTTCAATATCGTGGCTAATTTAGGTTAATATATATTTAGTAAAAGGCCGACTGCCAAAAATTGTAAGAGTTTTGAGTTTCATATAACTTGCTGTAAGCGTAGGAGACAGTTCAAGGCTAAAATCATTAGATCTTGAGAGACTAGAATTCTTTTGTAAAAAAAAAAATAATAAACAAAAGGTGCATAACTACCTTTACAATGCAAATAATATGATACTGTCTACATAGAGGTGGCTCATAGTTACGGTGACCATATTTATGAGAGCCGAATAAAATAATTTTGCAAATTTGTTCCACATCAGCTTACAGATCTTAAATCCTACTTCAATGATCCTAGATGTACTAGCCTTGAAAAAGTATCCTTATAGTAACATAACGAATTTGTAGAATAATTTTCTCGAGATTTTTACCCCGTAAAATTCGTTAAATTTTAGTATAAATTTTTTTTGTTGACGTTGTTACGCATTTTTTTCATACAAAGTATGTATATTCGACCATTTTCTTTTTAAAGAGAAGTAAATGCGCAGCACTTTCCACTCCCATTTTATATACTTTTTTTAATGAGTTACCAAGCGGCAAACAAAATTTTTTTTTTCAAATCAAAAAGTTTGAAATTTTGGTAAAACCTTGCATAATTAATTTTTATAGTTTTTTGCACAAAGTTACAGATTTGGTATTATATGGTTTTTGTTAGGAAAAGAGCTTTACTTTCATAAAAAAAAATAATAAACATTAAATAAGCTAAGGAATAATATCCAAAACTTGCTAAAATGTTGAATCCTAAATTCTTTTTTAGTCACTGTATGTGTTCCTCGATTCGAATCACAGGCATTCATATTAGAAATTAATAAGTGTGTATGGAGAAAATTAGTATCATATATGTACCAACATCACTTAAAACTCGTTCATAGGCATGCCATTTTAATGTGCTGTTAAGGCGTCGAAACACCGAATACGGGACAAATACAGGACATTAAATGAAATACAGAACATTTGGGGTCCCGTATAAAATAAATAAATTATCAGGACAATGGGTCAAAAAAGAGGACTGACCCGTATAATACAGGACGGATGGTCACCGTACCCATAGTGCACTGTGCTTTGGTGACATTAGTCTATTCTGTTTTTATTGCCCTCATTCCGTTTCCCAGTTAGCTGGCGTTACGCTCAAAGCAGTGCGGCCCTTTAAAAGATGTGTAGCACATTACCGAGTTAAAGGAAACAACTTTATCTTTTTTGAATAACTAAGTAAAATTTTCTATTCGATAACTTGTTATTAAATATTGGCAATGCATCCTCCACAAAATTATTACCAACCAGAACAATATGTAACCAAAAAATTATAAAAATAGCATACGACTACTCATGTTTAGCTTATTTTGTAAACAAACTTATTATACAATGCTGCCGAGTACTGTCAAAATCGATTAAGGTTGACAAGATGAACGCACACAAAATTTGTATGAAATAAAGTTATTTATATGTCTGGATGCGCATAATTTTTGGGCGTCAGTAATGTCTGGAGGAAAAAAGTACGTCTGGCCTCATCACAACATTTTGCGAATAATTATAATAAGAAGAAAAATATTTGCTATAAAAAAGAAGTAAGAAATGCAATTATGTGAATTTATGTAAAAATATATCGCTAGCTTAGAAAGAAAAGTTGCTAAGTCCCATTTTAAAAATTTTACAGGAGAGGAAAACATCTTCCTATAGCCATTTTCTTTCACTATTTCGCAAGACTTTGAATCAAACATTTTGCGCGTTTAAAGCAAAGCAAAACTCCATAAGAATCAGAAGGATTCGATATTTATTAAAAGATGTCGTATTATTTTGGCCTTATCGGATTTGTGGTGCTTCTTTTGGACTTAGCAAATTTTCCTTTTATTGCTTATGAAGAGAAAAAAATAAATCAAGTACCTTTATAATTTTCGAAACGATGCGTATTAAATTTCTCTAGCCTCCTATATCAAAATATGAGTTTTCATAAAAAGTGGACTCAGCAACTTTTCACTCTAAGCTAGCAATATTCACTATATACAACTATTTAGCCAGTATGTAGCCCAGAAAGGCAAATAGCCTAATAGCATTCTCAGAAATTGGGGGCTCCTTTAGCAATCAATGGTCTAAGTGAAAGCATCAAGAAATTAGCTTGTACTATTGACTAGAAACTCAGCCACCCTTCCACTCGTTACATAAGGTGGAAAGAAGGATAGTATGGCTTATGACTCAATGCCGATCGGCTCTTTATTGGGTGCTAGAACTTTTTTGGAAGTGAGTGATATTGCGATAAGTGAGAGCTCGAATAGTCCTTGTCTCAAATGAAAGAGTTTGACAGATATCTCCTATGATGGCAGTTTACCTTGCCTCTCCGCTGGAACTTCACTTCAGAGCCCTTTGCGATTTTTAATTACCTAAATGGTGGTTTATTTCCTCCGTCGTGCGTGTGATTTAGCTAGCTCTATATCTAACAGAAATGAAAGAGTGTTGTGCTTAGCGGTCTGCCGGTCACTTGCTATCATGACTCTCATGGGCTGAGACATTAATAATGTATGCACTAAGATTGTTCACAAAAATTTCGATGATGAGCCTCCCCTAAATCAGTTTTCATCAAAATTATCTGCCCGTTGGCATCAATTCCCTAAGGTCGGGCCAAATATGGCAACTCTAGTTTTTCCATCTAACAGTTTTAATTCCTCAGTATACAAAACCTCATCCTTTGATCTAGTATATCCCAAAGAGCACGATCCGCAATAGATCCATAAATGTTTAATAGCAAGGCAAAAAAAATTAATAATAATTGCTATTAATAATAAGATATTTATCCATTTTCGGCCTTTCCGCTAATTTTTATTTACCATGTTAAAATAAAGAAATAATTTCTTTCCACCTTTATTTGGTTTATCATAATATTTATACATAAAAATCCTCTTAAAATTTTGTTTTTAAATGAGTTTTTAAAAAAGTAGTTTAAAACGCATTTTTGAACGAAATTTTGACACGACATTTACATAAAAATTTTGATATAAAAAAACGTTTTGAGTGGCAGGATTTGAGCATCGCCATACTAATAATAAATTCAATGGTTATTACGCAATTTATCGACAAATAGTTCGATTAAACAGAACAATGGATTCGATATGAATAATCGCTTCTTGAAGATAAACACTAAAACATTGCTATTCATTTGATTAATATTGCCATCCCTACTTTCATATACATATGTATATTCAGTCTTCTTGCCACAATGTTGGCACGCTGCTCTGTCAGAATATGGAAATAAGGTACTCGCATTCCCACGAGCTGAAGCAATGAGCAGGTGTTGGTTGCTGTACATCTACATTACTGAGCACACTTTTATCTCAAATCTGCGCTGAAAAACGTTTCTCCATAGTTGCAATGTCGTATTTGTCAAACCGATAAAGCGGCGCAATCGTTCGTGAAATATCTGAAATTAATATTTAATATGAGCCGCAATATACACATGTACATATGTATCGACATAGTCATTGCAAAAGCGTGTAAATAACAAAAAGTCACTCATACGCACCGCTGTCCAGAATTTGCAGTTTTTATTGAATTTCTTCTGTAGTCTGTAAAGTTCGACTAATATGACAAAACCATGTACATTACACATTCATTATAAGCACTCCAATGGCTCTGTTCTCGTATGATAAGTGTGGTATTCTGGTATTTATGGTAAGTGTGGTATGGTGGTATGAAATGGTGCTTTTATAGCTACTTTGATAATTTTAGTATTCATCGTAGTATAAATCGTCGCTCCCAACGAAGAGAAGCACATCTCAAATTACCGTGGAAGACTAGCACGTTTCACTATTCGCGTCGAAGACTAGCACATTTCATTATTCGCGTCGAAAAGTAGCACATTTCAGATTCTCGCGTGGAAGACTAGCACATTTCACTAATCGCGTGGAAGACTAGCACATTTCAGATTTTTGCGTGGAAGACTAGCAC
>NW_023458564.1:38054373-38055376 GCF_013731165.1 Rhagoletis pomonella | reverse complement strand
GAAGACTAGCACATTTCAGATTTTTGCGTGGAAGACTAGCACATTTCAGATTTTCGCTTGGAAGAGTAGCATATTTCAGATTGTTAAGCCGCGAAAACTGCACGTCTCCGGTTTAAAGTAAATCAGAAAAGCATAATATATATTGAAAATTCAAACGTTTATTCTATATTTCTTTAATTGTATTATGAAAATCATGAAATTCAGACGGTATATACCGTTTACTAATCATTTGTTGAATATCATCCACTTTTCTTTTTTTTAAAGGTATTTTTCCCTTGTAAGCTTTAGGCAATTCACAGTGTTTCATGGTTGACCATTGAACATTTTTTTTCATTAGGTTCAACTTCTCCTCGCTTTGCATAAAGTCGTATTTTACTGCCATGTCTACTTGATTTTTGCTATTTTTTATTGTAATTTTCCGTACATGTGATATCTTAATTTTTTGCCAATGAAAATATTTGGACAGTTCTTCGAAGGAAAATATTTAATTTGCGTTTGCGTTGTTGAAAATTTGTTGAGTTTTTTTAGTATTCTCCTGGGCTTTAAACTTGGGCCAATATGGATTTTTTTAAGAGAATTAACTTTATTTTAATTGAAGGTTTTTTAAGTAAATAAATAAACATAACATAAATAATATCACTTTGAAACGGGGTGTTCTTGATATGATACTGTATGTATATGTTTTTTCGTATTTATTTATAAATAAAGATTCCCTGAGAAAGACGCGAATGTCGAAAGGTGTAGGAGGAAAAATAAACGTTTATTTTACTTGTAATAACCGGCCAAAAGGCTCCATATACAACACTAAACTTTCAGCATGACCGAAGAAAAATAATTATAGTATAAACATACATATTTATGTAACTTTTTTTTTTTTAACGGCTGCTACAACCTTATATGAACTGCCTTGCGTATCCCTCTTCCACACAAAAATCTGAAATGTGCTAGTCTTCCAGGCAAATAACGAAATGTGCTACTCTTCCACGCAAAAATCTGAAATGTG
>NW_023458564.1:38041046-38054363 GCF_013731165.1 Rhagoletis pomonella | reverse complement strand
TGTGCTAGTCTTCCACGCTAATAGTGAAATGTGCTAGTCTTCCACGCGAATAGTGAAATGTGCTACTCTTCGTAGGGACCGACGAAATGCTTTAATATCTTGTTTCGCCATAGCTGCTGGTATTAAAATGTCATTAAGAATTGTTATAAATATGTAGTAATATTTATCTTTTTGAGCTGTAGGCAAAAGTTTTATGTATTTCTTAAATTTATTGGTGTCGATATTTTGCCTTCAATTTTAAAGCCTAAAGCTTAAAATGAACGTATGAATTGTAGTAAGTTGGCCAAAAACAAAAAAAAAAATAGTAATTGTTATCGACAAGTTGATCGTGGCCGTTAGAAATCCACAAATTTTTTTTTTTTAAATTGAGTTTGCCTGTTATTCCTTTTTGGCATAGATTTTTAGTTCTAATTCTTTAGAGACTTTTGCGTTGGTAGAAAGAAGTTTTTGCTTGAGAAAAGCCCTAGTAAAATTTGCCGAAGAATAATTTTCTAGAATATATCAATCCTGTAACGACCTTCCAAATTTGCGTTTTGCGGGGTTTCTTGAATTAAGGGTCAAAACGACCCTTTTAAGCGGGAGCTAATGGGTTAAAATGTTTTACGAAAATATTTACCATGAAATTTTACTATATGTCTTAACCTTTAATTTCGCTCAGACATTTATTTTAACAATTTTTTCCACTTTTTTGAAAAGTACTTAGGCCGGGATATGAAAGCTTTAGTAGGCCATAAAATAAAAATACGAGCTAACTTTTGCCAATCCATTGAATGTTTTACTACTGGATGGATATACTTTCAGAATATGTTGACAAACTCCGGACAGGTTTTGGGCTGTCGCACAGTGTAAACGAAAACTTTTATGGATACATTATCCGAAATTGTGCTGTTACTATTATGTAGTTTGTAGAAGTTTTGGAAAATTTGCAAAAACCTTATCAATATATCTATCGCTGCTATTTATTGTAGCTATTATCGCTACAAGTTCGTCATCGGTATTTTTATCGACATGTTTATCGAAAGAGTTATCAGTGTATTGGTTGGTAGAATTATTGTTATATTTATCGTTACATGCTTCGATATTTTTTTTGCATTACCAGACACACATAATTTGAAAAGTTTATCGTTTTAAGGATTTGAATAGTTTTCACTATTTGTAGCTGTACAGTTTTCATTTGCTTCAAAATAATAAAAATCAAAGAAAACGGCTTTAAAGTTTAGAATACACATGGGGACGTATTTATATTACGTACTGAGCTAGCGATTGAGTAAGTTTGCATCTGTAGGTGAATATTGTACTGGTAAAACTGTTCCTCATTCCAATATAAGTTACACATTCACATATGCATACATACATATGTATGTACATATCTAAAACCACAATTGGAAAAAGTGTACGTTGTTCTCCCTTCCTTAAATTCGTTCAAACTATCTACATATAAATACATTGTATTTACTCTCTAATGTGATAATTGACCAATAACGGTTTTGTTTAATTAATTAGCTAATTACAAAATAACACCTGTGAGTAAAGTGACAATACGGTATTATGTATGTAAATAAACAAAGCGAAGTGATATTTGATTGGGCATACCCTTGATTGGCCTTGAGTGGCTCTTGCAGTTAATGAGTAGCAGTTAATTGTTTTGTTCCTTAGCACTTACAGTGAAAATGCTGACATTTTCTGCGAAAGACTATTTATGTAGGTATGCACGTAAGTATGTTTCTTCGTGTAGAGTCAATTTTTAACCATTTTAAATAAGCGTTCTTAAACTTTGAAATATTGAAGTTTCGGTATTTCTGAAATTCACCGTTATGAGAAAAGTGGGCCTTATTTTTAGTCACATTTTAAACATTTTCAACGTCTTGCTTTCATGTGCCAAGTACAATAGTTATACCGAGTTTAGCACAAATTAAATACACCAATACCGAGATACAAATATGTGGCCATAGGAGGGCGGCGCACAGTGCGTCCAATATTCGAGAAAATAGAGTTTCCAGATAGGCCTTTTTTGACATTGAGTTGACTAATGGAATCACCTTAGAAGCGAAAAACTGTTTACTGTAACGACCTGTACTCTAAGTCCTCTCTTTATATTCATTTCTAGTGTGACCTTCTCCCAAGTAAAATACGTTACAAAAATTGTGTAAAAGTGTTTTTTTCGTTTATTTTTAAACAAAATTTGAGTTGTTAAATGGAACAGTAACAACACGCTGCTGGATGCTGCCTTTAAACCTATTGGAGTTTACGTAGAAAAGTATTAGCTATAGAATAAAATAAAACTCAGATACTCATTTCTGCTCCTTATATTTTTTCTTTTTTTTTAACACGCTTATACTTATTAGCTTCAGCTCCATGTAAAAACTTCGCGCTTTTTAATTACATTTAATATAAAGAATTTGAGTATGCAGTTTTTTGGTCCATTTAATAAAGTGTAAGTTTAAAGAAGCTGGGACTTACGGTTGTTTTTTGGAATTTTTTTTTTGTTGAAGGTGTTGCTCATTTTTTTCATATCATCGAACATACTTCGTATGCAAGGCACTGTAAACAAAAAAAATCTCAAAAATCAACGGTGGGTCCTAGCTACTTCAAACTTGCACTTTGTGGTACAAAAATTGTTTATACTAAAGTTTATGTACGCAGGTATGAAAAAACTCGTAACTCCTACAGTTTTGGTGTTTCCACTCTCAAATTTTTACAGCGTACAGCGTACAGCGTAAAGTTCGACATAAGAAAAAAAAAATGCGATTTTTTTATGGAAATTTTTTTTTTTTTAATTTTAATCTATCTCACGCTCTCATGGAAAGCCGAGGTAATTACGCACATTTTGACACCTTAACTAATTTTCTCCGAAAAATAGTTCATTAACTGCAAACAATTAAAAAAAGATACTTCTCCGTGAGTTCAAAATTTCGGGAATTTTTTTCAAGATTTTCGAATATCATGACGAAATAAGAAAATAGGTGTCTTCTTTTTTTCGAAAAAGAATGTAAAAAATATATTTCACCCCAAAAAAATATTGAGGTGTAAATATTGTATGGAAGGTCGCATACGTTTCCATATACTATCTACCCGGGGGTACATACTAGAGATGGGTGAGGGCCTAATTTTCCTTAGAATGAAACTAGAACCACAAAGACTGCCTGACTGTCAATGCAATAGTTTATCTGCTCGACCGACATATTTATTTCCTTCAGTATCTCCTCTCTCACTCAATAGTTTAGAATATTATAACCTTGTACAGTGCCAGCAATGAACTAATACAGTTTGCTGCCCAGTACGATTCCAAGATATGTACTTTTAGTTTGGCTTTGGTTGGAATATAGTATACTCTACTTCATACTGGTATCTTATTTTTTTCCAGCGAATAGCGTCTCCTCACCGCTAATGGTGAGTTCCATCTCCGTAACCGGGTCACCGAAGCTTTCAGCGTCTGATTTGCCAGAGAGCAGTACTTTTTGAAAATACTTTCCTTTCTTGGTTGTAAATTAAGAGCAGAGCTTTGGTTTTCTTTATCTGCGCAGCTTGAAGAATTTCCTCATTTGCTTCCTGAGAGCTTTAGAGGCCACAAAGCATTAAAAGCGGTAACGAGAGTGGTTGCTAATCGATTATCGGTCTCTCCCTTATCTAAGATCGTTTCCCTGAATCTGGTCCAATCAGCTCTTAAAATAAAGTTTCCTTTTGACTTAAACCTGTCAATATAAATTTTGTGGATTTGAAGGCAACATTTATGAATTAAATAAAATGCTTCATTTCCGATCCCATAAAACATAACTTCTAAATTCCAAAAGCGGTTGAAAATTGACAAAGTTACAATCCGGTTCACTGGGAATTAATCGCAAAGTTTTGATTGCTTTTTACAAGCGTTACCGATGCCGTGTTTGGAAGCAGCTGGCTAATTCATTTTCTTGTTTGTCATATCAATGTTTTTCCCAGAAAATTTCAATTTCACATTTTTTAACAAAGAATTTCTCTTAATTGGCAATTTGGTGAAACAAGTGAAAACGCGAAAAGGGAACAGAATAAATGGCTTGCATACATCATGTCTCTTCGCTGCTCTCGCCGATGCTAAGGTATTGGCATATTTTAATATTAGTAGTTTAATATTTGGGTATGTAAATTGATGAGCTTCTTATGCATCTAACCTCTTTTTATGTTTCCTTGTTTGAAGCAATAGTTTGCGTAAAACAAACCAAATCGCAATTATTGTGAACTATAAAGGAACTTAAAATTTTCTTATTACAATTATTATACTAATATATAGAACCAATCGCAGGGTGAAATCTGCCAATCGAAAAAGCCTGCGGAGGAGTGACCGCCTTTAGAAAACATTTCAATGTTGCTGGAATCGAGTGGTAGTGTAGTGCGATATCTGGTCCGATGGAGATCAAAAAAATTTTTTTTTTTTTTTAAATAGCATTCGGCCATCAGAAGGCAAACCTGCGAGCGAATTTCTGCTATGAAAAAGGCTTATAACTAAATCCATTTGCCGTTTCTTTACACATTTGAAGGTCTTGCCGTCCATAGTATTTTCTTAGCATGAAACTTTTTACAGCTGTTCTTAAGTAGTCAACAGGCGTGGGCACAATCTAATCTTTAGCTCACGCTAGCTTGTGATAATTTCTACTTTGAGAGTCACTATTGATAAAGCAAAAGATGAGCAAACATGCTTTTAAAAAGACTTGCATAAAGAAGGAATGGTAAAAAAGAGACAGACTCTAGCGACGTAAATACAATAAGGATTGGCTGCCATCAGCAAATTACATATGTATGTATGCTTAAACTGTAATATTCCAAAAAGGGAAAGTTCCTCCTTCTATTTTAGAGTAAATAAGTATGTGCATATATTTACAGTGTCAAGTGCTTTCCTTTAATTTTTTCAATTTAAAAATCACGAAAGGGAAAAAGCTCTGACCAAATGATATCCAATGCTGCCCTTTTACATTTTGATGTGTTTTGCGGTACAGAAAATCAAATATTTACGAGTGTGTGGTTATATGTATAAGTAAACGTATAAAAATGCAGTTGTGCAGTTTTATTACTTTCATTTGATTTAGTGTAATAAAAGGTTCAGACTGGAAAGCCGCAAAGGGCAAAACAATAAATATTTTTGGATAAAATATATTTCAACTATAGCGAGCGTATGCATTTATCAACATATCCAGCCAACCAGCGGAGTAAACAGGGTGCACGTATATCTGCCGGAGAAAAGTGACATCTCAATATATATGTATGAAAAAAGTGTGCCTTTTGGACTCCTCAAATTAGTGATTTAGGAGTCCCAAAGAGCTCACTAAGATGTTTTGCAAAGACTCCGAGCGGTGAAAAGAACTCCTTAAATCATCTGAAGATAACCTAGGCGGAGAGTTTTGGGAGTGCTCCGATAAAACACCGAAAAAGTGGCTTTACAGTTTTTCAAAATGCTCCTAATTTGATTTATAATTTATAAGTATTAGATTTTTTTTTAATTGAAAATACTTTAAAATAAAGGAAATGATTTACCATACATACATATTACCAAGTAAAAAAGGAAAAATTCTGAAAACAATTGTTTCCCTTTCCTTCCAAATGTGAAATCAATTTGCGCTCACTCTACTGAATTATTTGTCAGAACCTGCAAATTTTCTATTAAATGCGCCTGAAAAGTTCTAAAGTTAGGCAAAAGTAATTTTTTATGAGTTACTGCTTACCTCTCAATGCATACGCAACTGCCATAATGTCAACAGCTTTTTTGCGGTGGCCCTTTCCAGGAACACTCGGAAGCGACAACCCCCTTCTTGATTGAAAATTTCATTTTCATCGTACAGACTAAAGTGATACAAAGAATAGATAAACAGGATAACAAAAGCGTTCCGAAAATACTCATTCGAGGTGTTCCTGTGGGAGTCCTTCGCATTTGGCCTGCTGGGCTGAGGTTGGGTATAGATACATATATGTTAGTGTGTCGATTTATTTACATTCCGTTTATTTTATATGTCTTATAAGTAAATATAAATCACACTTTCTATAATTTATGGGTGCTTGCTGGTGTATTATAATGAGAACAATGAACTGATTTAAATTAATTTAATTTCACGCCAATTCATTTTACGCTAATTGCACAAAGTAAAAGGTGCTGACATTGTTCTTCCATAAATGTCTGCACTTCCTAACACACTTACATGTACACTGGTACGCATATATTTTCTTGTCCTCTTGATTGGCTCTGTAACCATCTAAGTGCTTCTGGCCGAGCCAAACAAAGCACGCCAGTCACCCTTGGCCACTGGATTTTTCCAACGCAGAGGAGACCATGGTCTTTCTCCTTGAGTACCGCAGAATAATAAAATAATAGTTTGGCTCATACACAAATTTTAGTGTTTGGCCGATCTTCTTCTCCGATTTGTGGCATGCGCCTGATATTGTCACACAAAGCGGAGCGATCTACTATTTTACGCCGGCTTCGAACGCGATGCTCTTTTTCATGGCAGAAATACATTCAGAGGGTTGACAATGCCTGCCGAGGGGTGAACCCAGGCCTTGCAGAATAGGAGTGTACACCACTACATGAATTTATGCTCATATGTAAGTCGACCTTCGAAAGAAGGGAAACACCGTCATTTTGGATTTTTAAACGAGCTCAATATGAGGGCGTACCATCTGAACTAAATAGGACTCCTCAGTGACTCATGAATGACTACAAATATTTGCTGGCTAATAGGCTATATAAAATGTTACATCAGTGTAGATATCAAACGAAGTGGGTTCAAGAAAGATTCATTTCGAAAATATCATCAAGAGCTCGCCACCTGTATAAAACTTTAAAATGGATTAATTAGATGATAAGTTTTTAAAGTTAAATAAATTATGATAATAGGTTCAAAAACGACTTATTTCGAAAATATTATTTAAGAGGGAGACCACCAGTTCAAAAAGTTAAAATAAATTTGATTGTCAAAGTTCAACGAAATATTTTAATACAGGTATCAAACGAAAGAGGTTTAAAAAGATTTAATTTTTATAATATTTTGTAGGGGGTTACCACCTGCTTAGCAATTCG
The DNA here is from genome assembly GCF_013731165.1 of Rhagoletis pomonella. Lineage (NCBI taxonomy): Eukaryota > Metazoa > Arthropoda > Insecta > Diptera > Tephritidae > Rhagoletis > Rhagoletis pomonella. Next base: position 38,047,324 of record NW_023458564.1, on the reverse strand, counting down.
AAATCAATTTAATAAAAAAGGTAAATAAAATATTTTAATTTTGGTATCACACGAGAGGAGTCTTACGAAAGCTGTATCTATTTTGGAAATATATTTGACGAGAGTTGCCACCAGTTTAGTTATATAATTGACTAGTTAAATGAAATCCTACTTATATCTGTAAGTATGTTTGTTGGTTTTTCTTTTAATAAAATTTTGCATAAAGATAGCTTACGACATGGAGCCGGAGCCTTACAATATGCAACATCTAGAGAATTTTGGCGACGAAAGTTTAGCGTGGCGACTGTAAGAATTTCGTGCATATTTTGAAGATTATAAAGTAAAATTTTAAAAATGTCTGTTGATTTTTGATATGTTTTTTTTGTTACATTCTGTGTTGTATAAAAATTCATACCCAGAAAGTTTCCAAAAATTCTTATTAAAAAGTTTGAAACTTTTTTTGACGAATTTGTTGAATTTTTGTGAATTTTATACCAAGTGAGAAAGTTTGGTTCATGTGTTTTATGTTATAGAATGAACTATATTTTTGAATAAAAAAAAAATAATGAAAACAATTTCTCATGAATAACATTGTGAATTTATAACAAGCTGTATGCTAACTTTTGACTCTAACTGTATAAGCCCGTTCGATGCTGTGAAATATCAGATGTCAAAATTCCTGGCGCACTACTATTCACTTACAGCTTACAATAAACTTAAGTGTCCAAAATTGCTTAGAAGAAATGAACATTTTTTTCTGGCCCACATCGTCTCTTCAAAAGCATTATTGGAAATACATAGCTCTCGTTTGTAAATCACAGTTCACAAGTGGGTCTGCTTTATTTTTATTACAAAGATATGCATTTGTTTATGTTCTGGAAGCGAATTCATACTTGAATGAAGTGGAAAATTCAACACTTTCACCTACACACTTACCTGTGTATACACTTGTGTATATGTTTGTGTAGCCTTCATAGCAATATTTATTTAATTTCATGAATGAAAATATAACGATAACATTTTCTTTGGTCATGCGCGGAAAAACTGTCGAACCTGTTTCTCCTTGAACATGCTGCTGCAAGTCGTATTGTCGTCAAACGAGCATTTTGGTTGTGTGCCGCATGTAACCAAGTTTATTTGGTTTGATGTAAATTCTATCTTCATACATAATCTATTGTAATAGGGTGGTTTAATTTTTTTCGAAAGAAATTTTGAATTCACGATACCTAGGATCTGTAGTCTTACACTTAATGATTTAGGTAGAGTTTTTATACTTAGGTTTCAAGATCAAGGCTAATAATTTTCTGCTGCATTGCTGTTAAGGGTTCTACTAATTGTGGAAAAATTATTATCAGACATGACGTGAGAAGGAGAAAGATTCAGGAAGGGGGATGGGGGGGGGGGGGGGGGGAGAGAGGGAGAGAGGGAGAGAGATTGCCAGGTGGACAGATACGTAAAGAACTTTGCTTGTCCGGTTAAAAATCAGTGCCCCTGATTTTTAATCTGTTACATATTCGCCCTTAAAGGAATGATCTGTATCAGAATAGGTACTCTCTTTGTTTGAACGAAGTTGTCGATTAAGACCCGTGAAATAAGTTGGGAGCACCACTAAAACAGGTCAAATCCAGCTTTGCAGGCTGTGCCACATGGTACGAATGCACACAAACTTCCAGCCCTGAAAGCATTCAGCCGACGCCACTGGATGTAGCAGAAGAAGAGGAAGCTATTCATTGCGATTGGAAGACCAGTTGGCGTTTGCCAAATAGGGTTGCCACCAAAATACCAAAATCTAAACTGTTTTAAATTTATTTCTAAAGTAGCTTTTTATGGAATTTTAAGGTTTTGGGTCAGATAGAATATCGTCAATATTTTTAACGACTCCAAAAAAAAGGATATAATCAAATCGTCGGAATATATGTATATATATTTTTTGCTATCAATATCCTTTTTTCAAAGTGTTTTATTTTCGTTTTGTTTCTCTGAATACTGAATTTCTTATTGAGCAAAAATTACAACGCATTGCTTATAATTCAATTTGTAATATTACATAAAAGAATATTTGTTAATTAAAGCTATCCAAATGGCCATTACTTGATACAACAAACTTTGAAAATTTTAAAAATATATAAGTATGCGCTCCAAGTAAGGCTCGGTCAACCCGTTACTATATATGAAAGAAATTAAAGATTTTGTGTTTCGTAATTTAGCAATAATATTTCTTGGAACTCAATTATTCTGGATTATTTGCAGTCATTCTGTAGGAAAAATTTTGTAGGAAGGTGATGGACTTCAGAAATACGAAACAAGTAACAATTCGAAAGTATTTAAATGAAAAAAAAAACTCCATTTGTATTGCTGAACAACAGCACAAAACAAAAAGATTGGTAACAACTAAGCCCTTGTCGATTTATCACAGAAAAATATGGTTATTTATAAACCCAATCCGCTTTATAACTCAAAAATATAAAGTTTTTAGTTGTGTCGTTATTGCAAAGGACCGTCGATATGTAGTTATAAACCAGTTAACGACACTGCTTATAGTTTGATGAGATAAGAGCTTCCAGCGTTAATTTTAAAATATCGAATAAAATGCGGGACAAAGGTAGGACACTTTGGTAAAATCAGTACATTTTCAAGTTTTTTTGTTTTGAAAAACTACGCTGGACAAACCTTTTAATAACAGTACGGTCCTGCAAAAAACAGCACGGTTGGGCACTGTAAAATATTTATTTTCATTTTCTTGGCAACCTATTTAACCAGGGATCGTAACGGTTTTTTTTCAGTTAAATTTATACACTGCCGGCAAAAAGTATTGGCACAGGTGCTTTTATACAATACATGCGACAATTTTAATTGTAATATATTTCCGACAATTTTTTTTATAAAAATAAGGTTTATTCCACAACAAAAAAAAAAACATAAAAATATAATTTCTAGACTGTGTAAAACTCGCGAAAATTCAGAAAATTTTCATATAAATTTTCAACTTTTTAATCAGATTTTTTTGATTTTTTTGAGTATGCACATTTGTAGCCCGGTCAATTTTATTGCAATAAAGTAGAAATTCGAAGCACCTACGAATTACTGTTGATTTTTGGAAATTTTTTTCACGCAGTCTATCCCATTAAAAAAAAAATTGAAAACAATTTAAATGGAAAAAAAGCAAAACATCTTCAGCAAAAAGAGTTCTCAAAAATCAATGCGATTTGATGACTAACTCCAAACTTGCATTTTTTATACTAAAATTTAATGGGCTACAAAACTGCATACTCAACAAAATTCTAAAAAATCTGATGAATAAGTTGAAAATTTGCATGCAAATTTATTGAATTTTCGCGAGTTTGGCACAAAGTTTTCTAAACTAAATTATATTTTTGTGTTTCTTGTTGTAGATGAAACACGTTTTTATAAAAAATTATCGGACAAATATTAGAATAGAAATTGGTGCATATATAGTGCAAAATTCGCTGTTCCAATACTTTTTTCCGGGAGTGTATGTTATTTTTTCATTCTTATTTCTTTGATTACATCCGTTATTTTCAAATTTCATTTTTAAAAATTTAAAACGCTTAAAAAAATGCAGTACCCATGAAAATCGTTATATTTATAACAAGAAAAAAATAACAGTCCAAAAACTGATTACTTTTCAGCGAAAAATTAAAAGTCACAAAATAATGATTCAATTTGATTTAAAAAAAATCAAAAAATTTTAATTTTGCAATGATCTTAAAATAAAAATGTTGGAATTTAATAATTATTTTCGGCTCCTGTATTTATGCAAATCATACTCGGGACCTTGTTATTTGAACTTTCCTCAATCTTCTCTTATTACTCGTTTATGAATGGTTTAATGAATTCAAATTTAAATACAAAAACGAAGGATCCTTAAAATGAATAATATAATTAGTTAGTTCAAAACGGTTTCGCCTGTTTACTCAGTCTTCTTTAACAATCAGTTTCTTCCGGCTTCATACAATAACACAAACATTCCAGCGGAAAGTCCTACAAACTCTCAACCAGCGCACACACCCACACACCGTTGCACCACTGACCTCTGTGCGTGTGAGCAAAAGGGTGAGGCAATAAGTGGGTGTGTAGCTGCACTATGCATAAAATGTATATATGTTTGTACGTATGTATTGTTCGCAGCGAGCCTTGTTCGCCTGTGCGTACATCTGTACGCGCGTAGCAGAAAATGTTGCCAAAACCTGCTGTTACCGATATAGAGCAGCAATATGAAATTCAGTTGATAACGGATAGTCGCCGTGTTAAGACGTTCTAATAGGCAAACACAAGAACCAGACGAGAGAAAAAAGAAATCAAAATTCAGTGATAAAGTGTTGTTGGAATTACGTGAATATGAACATTAATAAAAAAAGAATTTGATTGCCAAAAATGTCTGAGTAGTGAATTGTTTGCCAAAAGCAATTAAGAATAAAAAAAAAAAAATTGTACGTGTTTAGCTAGCAAGAACAAATATTTTTTAAAGTAAGAAAATTAAAAGAAAAAAAAAAGCAAATTAAAAAATACTTAAACAAATATGTATAATAAAGGTTAAGAGTTCCACATAAGCACTCAAAGGCGCTGAAGTGCTCTTACATCGTTACTCAGTGCAGCGCAGATTAAAACGAAAACCACCCTTGGGACCCATAAATTACTAATTACAGCAAAGCAAGTGAAAAATTAACTATTTAGTTAATAGAGGTAATTAAATATACTTACGTACATACATATATGTAGATATGTGCCGGTGAATGTGAAACCAAAATCGTAAATACACAGATGTATACAAACATACTTTAAAAATTGCTCTTGATTTGCACGGGCGCTCTGTTGAAATCATTTGAATCGTTTTATTGCTGCTTTGTGTTATTGCCGCCACTTTTGTTGTACATAGTACATACATACAATTGACAATTGGATTAATCTGAGTACATTAACAGCACGAGAAAATTTTCACCTTGCCACTTCAATTAGGTAAGTCTACTTTAGTGGTAGTCAACCTAAGTAAACAATAAACGATATTGAATTAAATGTGCAAATATACTTACATATTTATGTATATGTATGCATACCAAATATGCACTTGTGAACTTATAAAGTGTAGAGTTTGTAGGCATTTTATTTTACTAAACTGTTATAATAAAAAGTAAATAATTATATCACCTTTTTATACATAATTACAACTAATGGATATTTTATGATGTGCTGCTGCTAATGTTTGGTTAATCGTGTTGAACACTTAGAAATACGTGCGTAAATGCGCTCTGTGGTTTCTTCTTTGAAGCTCAAGTGGCGAAAGCGCAAGTTAATTTTCTACTTGAGTGAATGGAATTGTATGTAATTAATCCGCACATGGCTGAGTGGCGATAAAAAAAGTTAATTACTATCACTAAGTTAACATAAAAAAAAATTTTTTTGTAACTCGATTTTTGCTATCTATGTTGAAATGGTATTTTTGAGCAAGCAGCTTTTTTGAGTTTGGAGCCCACTGGTGATAGCAGAGGAAGAGGCAGCCCAATGGAAACACTAAGTGAAGAATTACTTGGCTTTGCATGGCATTTTCAATTGGCGTCAGCTGGCATGGAAGAGCCACGACTAGCGTATTTTGTGGAGCTCGGCGGTTACAGCGCCAAACAGGAAGAAGAAGCTCGTTCCTCGACCGGTAATGGCACACCTTCTAGCGTACTGACGCCGTTGAGATACATACATACATATGTAGTACATAAGTAATTGAGATTAACGGCCATTATCATTTTTACAGATGGCCAGAGTGGATGTTGCATTTTACTAAGGAAATTTGATAAGTCTAGGACTTTTTAGATTAGATTTTTTTGTGGAACGAAATTCACATTTGGATTTTCCGCGAAATTAATTTCCACACTTAACTAAATTCATAGTTAAACTGTTATTTGCAGTTAAGTTAACAATGGTTTAACTATGCACTGTGAATTCGGCCCTAGTGAAACCTAGCAGTTTCAGGGGCATGGATCTATCAGTAAACCGGTTATATATACGTTTTTAAACTTGTCTTTGCGAGCGTAAATAGTTCCACAGATTCCTTCCGGTTGTAAATTCTTATAATTTTTTTCGCCTGCCGTAGTTCAGCATTGTTCTCACTACTATTAGCTCTTCGGAGCAGCTTATACTCTACTCTTCCCTAATAGTATGTCGCCCCACAGTAAAGAAGGGCTCCGATTCTACTAGCCGGGTTGTTGCTGTTTACCTTGCTAGTTGGCCAGCCACAGCGCTTCCATACATGGCTTTGTCGCACGGTACCCACATCAGCTGCTCTGTGT
>NW_023458564.1:38032765-38041036 GCF_013731165.1 Rhagoletis pomonella | reverse complement strand
CATAGAATAAGTGATTTGATTTCACATGAAAATATGGCTTTTATGTCAACCTGACTGTCGCTACAGCATCACTATGCTGTCCTCTTAAATACCTTTGCAGATTCACGTTTGTACAAAAACTGAGGGCAAATATATCTGCTCGAAAGATGCTAAATTTTTCCGACCGAAATGGAGATTGTAGCCTTAGCAACTATATATATATATGTATACTCCCTCCTATAACTTCCGAAGTTTTAGAACCATCTGCGAATAACTTTTGGGTGTTGGGGGGGGGGGGCCAAAGATGTTATTTATAATTGTTTGCTTTGCTGGTTGGTCATTGCAGTGTTTGATGTTGATTGACCACAATATGGACGAGAGTTTATGCCGTTTCGCAGCCTTGAGGGAACAATCAATCAATCCGAGAAACCAATGAAAATAAAGAAGATCGGTTCGTCAACCAAAAACACCATGGCGGAAGTTTTTTTGGGATCCATGCGTAATGACAATTATGATATAGCGAATAAAGATTAGTTAACGGAATAAAGTCAAAGGGAATTCATATACATACATACATTCTTAAGTATATACATACATAGCAGCATGTGATATGCTCTTAGGCAAAGCAATGCACTTGCGCACAATGTTGAAATTACCTTAAGTGCCATTCGAGGAACAGTTACTGAGCTGCTTGATGTGAACTCTATTTCCTAATAATTTTTATGGAAAAACTTTGACAGCTGATTTTCAAAATACGGGACATTAACACAATAGCTGGCCTAAGGGCCCTACTATGGGTTTCGTTTTCGCCGAAATCGTTTTTTGTTTTCGCTTACATATGTCGGCTCATTACGGCCGGTTAAAAAAAAATATCGGGCCAAACTCAGAATAAGGCTAAATATGAAAAACTATTTTTTTTTTCAAAGATATTTATCATATGGGAAAGTAAGATATACATGTCGTCTTTGAATATTTCTGGCGCCCAATATCAAAAATGGTATATATTTACTTAAGAATGGGACGAGAGTAGACTCTACTTGCTAATGCATAAAATAAATATTTCACTTTGGATTCTACATACCTACTAATTTGTAGTCGATGATGAGAGAATACTATATATAGTATATGTAATCACAGTTTGATCTTGGAAGTCCACTAAAGTGTAAATACATCCCCTTCTAAATTGGCTTTAGTAAGCCTTTAATGCTGTATTTATGTAGCTCTTGCTGGGAGCTAGAGGAATGCTTTTGTATCACTTTGGCTAATGCGATATGAGCAAAATACTAAGATATCATCCGGAAATTCGATTTGGATAAGTACAATATAGTTTTGAATTGACACACCAAATTTTGTTCGGTTCAAGACACTATATCATACAGCCGCCTTATAACCAACCTGACCGACTTATATCAATTTCGCTGTTTTCAATGCTATCGACTTGGAGTTCGGTGTCCGTAACACGGAGTTTTGAGTTGACATTATAAATTTTGTTCGGTTCATGGTATAGCCGCTCTATAATCAAACTGAATAACTTGTATACGCTTCTTTATTTTAAATTGGTTTTTTTTTTCAAAAATGAACAAAGCGGTACAGGAAATTATTTATCATTATCATCATCATTAATATTAATAATAATATTAAATACGGCAAATGAAAGCCAATGAAATTCTTCATAAACCGTATATACATCACTTTCCGAAAGGGCTTAATTTTCTGACAAATTAATTAATAATTCCAGCTTTTTTTTTATTTTTTTAATGAAAATTTGAAAAAAATTTGACAGAATCAGCTGTTTTGCTGACGTCACAGTCGAGATGACAGTAGTAATGATGTGCTGAGTCAATACTTTTAAGTATTGATCGATAGTCGGTACCGATTTAAAAAGTATCCAATGCTCTCGATACCCGGTACCGAAACATTAAGCGCACATAGGCCAAAAATATGGAAAAAAATGATTCAGGGGAGACTCGCCCATCAAAACCCGAATGTAGGAGCCAATAGAGCTTTTAATGCTGATTCAAATAATACAGAGAAACTCTTATTTGTTTGAAGCATTTTTGTTCCAGCTGAATCGGACGATATTATTTTTGCCTGGGGGCAAATTCTGCAACCAGTTAGGGGCAATTTTCGAGTCGGTATCGGTTTTGTTGACGTATGATATGAAATATTTTTAAGGCAACAAGTGCGATATCGATTCGAAACTTGTCGCTAACTGGTTACAGAACCACCAGAATCAAGGTTTTTCTTGAACCTTGGATCGACTAAGGTTAAAACTGATAAAATAATATTTCTCTGTTGCGATAAGTTCAAGTGTTTTAGCTGACATCATATAAATTAGTAATGAAAGTGTTTTCTAAACATGAAATGCATATAATGGCGTGGGTTTAATGTAAAGAATCGGTATCAGGTACCGAAAAGGAAGTATTGGGTACCGAAGTAATTTTTAAGTATTGGGTACCGACAATTCAGTACATCACTAGAGAGCAGTTTTTTTCGCCGCTCTCAGTTGTTAACTCTACGATGACGTCACGCCAAAATTATTCGTGGAAAAAATTATATCCTTTATTTTAATTTTAAATCAAAAAAATATTTAGAGGTCGCTCAATTTCCGCTACTCTTCGGCGTAGAAAAACGCCAGCCAGTAAAATTGCTACTAGTTTTTTCTGGATACAACTATTGTGACTTTCAATCAGCTGACTTTGAAAGCACGCTAACAAAACAGTATTGCTACTAATCGGGTATTTAGATTTGGGAGTGGATTAAATTCTAAAATACAAAGCCAAACAAAAAATTGGACTTTATGGACTTCAATTTTTTGCCTATAGTGCGATGATAGGCTTCCTCAACAGTTGTCCAATCGCTGTCTACTATTTCGTTATGACTGACACCCTGCAGATAGCGATTCGTTTACAAATTGGTGTAAATGTTATCTTCTGCTTTACAGTACACAGAGTGAGTTGGCTGACCATCGTAGCAGCTGCTGCCTTAATGGCTACATTAGTGTCAAGAAAAAAATGTTGCACGAGGTTTTGGAGTAAGTTCAGTCGTCGACTAAGGTACAAGTACCATGCATGTAGTATGTTGACTTTGAAAACTCTTAATGGTATGTGGTATGGGGTGGCCTGCACACATGTTAAAGTTCAGTGGATACAGGATCAGTATATTTTTCATCTTAGCTGTGGATGCTACAGTTAAGTTCTGAACACATTGAAAACGACGAGCTACCGACCACAGCTTCCAATTTGTCATCTTTATTATCTAAGCGCTAAGCGATGGCGACATGATTTCTTTGAACGCGGCAGCGACATCATGAATTTGTATGAGTTTGACATAAAAGAAGAGGAAGAACCTTATCTGTCGCCAGAAAAATAGAAATAGATCTAATCTGGCCACAACCACAGCCGTCGCGTAGCCCGGTCGTCGCCAAAATAATTATCTACATAAGAGTACGTGTTAAAATAATTTGACAGCTGTGGTTTGAGGCTCGTCGTTTTCATTGTGTTCGGGCTATTATGAATAAATTAACAAGTTTCGGTACACTTCCAAAATTCTGGCTTACACGAAATTATTTCGCGCGGTTCATACATACTAATAGAAGAGTGTGTGTGGGTTCTTTCCGTCACATCACACTTTTTTACAAGGGGTTAAAATTTCTTCTTTTTGGGAAAAAAATGCAATAACTTTTCATAAAATCTCGACTTAGTAACTTTTCACTCTAAACTTGCAAATTATTGTTACCAACAATGAAAATTTTTAGTGATGAATCTAAACCAAAATTTGGAATTTTTTACTGCTTCTTATGGTAAATATTGTTCTTCCTTGAACGCCCGCAAGCTGGCCTTGTCGTTTGAAAAGCAAAACATTACAAATTTTACATTTTGATAGCCCATGCAGCAGTTGTTGCAGCCGTTATACTTTAGGCTATGCGAGCTTCCGGCAAATGATTGTGTTCCTCAACTTTAGTGCTTGTTAACGAACATACAGTGGTTGAAGAAATAATATAAACTTTTTATTTTGACCAGTTTTGGGCTATATTTCTTCTGCTTATTCGATGTTTCATATAAGAAAAAAAATCAGAAAATTTTACCAAAATCCCCACAAAATTTTCAAACTTTTTATTCAGAACTTCTGGGAATGCAGCCCATTAAATTTTAGTAGGTTAAAGCGCAAATTTCAAGACGCTTGAAAGTCGGGTTGATTTTTAATAATTGTTTTTCCATATAAGCTATGCTCGTTATTGCTCAAAATGAATTTTTATATGGAAGAAAATACGTTAGACTTTTATAAAAAAATATTAAATATCGAATGAACAAAAGAAATATAGCCTAAACTGGTACAAATGAAAAGTTTCCATTATTTCTTCCACCACTGTATTTATGGTATGTATTAGTTTTCAAATTGCAGTAAATTAATTGTTTACCTTGCAGCCAACTTCCCAAAGCATACATGGCAGTAAGCAGTAAAGCAATTTGAATGAAAGGGGGCAGCAAAAATATTTCCACATTTTAGATAGCAGCGTTTTATGGCAACTTCACTGGGAGGCATGGACGGCTTATTAGAGGAAGTTATGTATGCAGTTAGTTAATTTGTTGGCACAACAGAAGCAAGGGACACCGCAAACTATATAGATATACGATCTTTTGTATCCTTTAGATAAGTTTGTAACCCTGCGGTGCGAGTTACTATGCGCCTCCTAAATGCTAGCTATGACTTAGTAGATTTCTACTTGATGCAAAGGGGTTTGCTGTGAAAGAATTTAGCCCTAGTCTGGCCAAAGTGCGGGGAAATAACACATACTTAATGTACTCCCAAGTATCCTTTTCTTCAAGACCTCGTTCACTTCAATACCGCAGAATACTGGTATCGGGCACAGTGCTAGCGGACTATGGACTTTCAAATCAAATCGTCTTAATGACAGATAACTTAAAACCTATGCCTATGAAACGCATTTCAAGATTTATTATGGAATAGGATGAGCTTGCTAGTACCTGGCTTGATAGAGGGTGGGTCATGTGCACATTGCAATGGAAAGTTTTGTGCTGGGTCCATAGACACCCTGAATATATCTGGGGTTAATTGAGAAGATTTCTCCTGGGGAACTAAGCTCTCCAAAACCGGCACCGACATAATGAACTCGATCGCCTCGCCTGGCGCCACTGCTTCGAGTTGCCTGCGCGACTGCAATCTTACGTGCCTCGTCTGGCACCCAAACAAATCAAACTGGTGCTCCACAAATCAAATTTCGTTTCCTTTTTTTCATCACAATCACTTGTAAACGCTCACATCTGGGATGTTTCCCTATTCAATGCACAATTGGTTCTACCGCGGCGCGCAGCTAAGAGTGGCCTCAGTGACGGTGTTGTTAGTGCCGGATCAAGTGGCACTGTCCCGTTAATTCTGAAAACGAATTGGGTGCATTCGCGGTCGCCACCACGGTGCACACAAACAAACACCACCGACAATCAGCTGCTTTGCTTTTCAAACTGAGCTTTAATTATTACAATTAGTTGCCGGTAAAGTTCGCTCCTATTGTTTGGAGTGAAGGGAGATAAGGGTAAAATACAACTTTATTGCGGTCAGTGCACGACAATGGAAACAGACTCATTGATACTTCTCAATCTAGGCAACCTATATAATTTCCAGAAAGATAGGAATCGACCGGCAAATATACTTGAAGTAGGTGTTTAAAAGTTTTAATGTTGTGGTTTGTAAAGTGGTCAACTTGCTTCCCTAGGAGTCCCGTCCCATTAGAAGACTTCTTCGATAGAATATGTATTAAGCAGACGGAAAGCGCCGGGACATGTTTTCTATTGAGTCACATTGTTGCTCATAATTTTGGCTTCCTAACAAGGAAAAGCCTTTAAGAAATATGTCGGTTTAAAAAAGGGTGTTATGACTAATTAAATTAATTGCGTACCCATATTAGGTTTCTAAACAAAAATTACAATTCTTGTTCTTATGTTAATATTCATTATATACATGTATTTTTTTGCTTGCATTGTTTTTTTTTTGTTGATCTTAACACAGTTTCATTTCGTACTTTGCTGAGGGATAACAAAATCCATTAGCGCATCCCATCAAATATTTAAACTCACCACCAACGCAATTAAAAGTAAAAAAGGAATAATTTTATTTTAGGTGGGCAATGGAAAAAGTAGGTTATTATGTATACCGTTAAGTATACGTACTAGAGGCCTGCATGAATTCATTCAAACTACTAGCCAAACAGATATCAGTAGAATTGAACATTTTACTTCATATACAAAACAAAATTTCCCTACAATTCAGAATAATTTGAAAAAATGGTTTGCAGGGTTTATATAAAAAATTTTAATTTATTTTAATTCAATTTATTTTCACTTTGCTTGTATATTGTAATGTCGATACATATATCAGAAAAGATTCACTATAATTCAAAAAAAAAATAAAAATTTAAGTCAAAATCATTCATTCGTTTTGTATATCGATGGCTGAGTGGAAGATCGACCTATCTCGGCAGCCAGTTTGAAAACGCTCTATCTCAAAAAACTTTTCAAGAACGCCCTATTTCAGAATTTAATTGAAAAACAACCTATCTCAAAATTCGGTTCAAAACGCCCTATCTCACTTCAAAATATATTGAAAATATGCTGATATAAGGCGTTTTTTAATCGGCAGCTGAGATAGGGCGTTTTTAAAACGAATTCTGAAATATGGCGTTCTTGAAAAGTTTTTTGAGATAAAGCGTTTTCGAACTGGCTGCCGAGATAGGTCGATCTTCCACTCAGCAATCGATATGAACAGCTCATAAGTAGTGTTGAATGAATGCATGCAGCCCTCTAATAAGTACCTTTGTAGTACTTACTTATATATGTATTTTCGAAATATGCACAAAAGTATGTATGTACTTTGTTTCTTGCGGTTTCTTGTGTTTGCGAAAATTTCCCTTAAACTCATTTAGGTAAAAATGTTGAAAGCTAATTGATTCAAATGGGACAAATAAAAACGTGCGAGGACTTGTTAATCTTAAGTACAGTATCTATATGAAATAGTAAGATTGATTTTTTACCGCCAAAAAAACGTAAGCGAAATTTTTTTCAAATTTTTCTTTTTGATGCACGATTCTATCTAGTAGACTAGGGTATTTCTGCAACAAAAGGAAAATTTTTGAAAAATATGTCGCTTACGTTTTTTTGGCGGTTAGGGCTCGATATTAATTTATCAAGTATTTGCTTGCAACTTCCTTCGCACACAATATTGTGAGGGCTACATAAAACTTATCAATCAGATAATTATCAATACAAATGAGATTATAAAAGATTTTTCGGCAAATCTTAATATAAGTATGTATACACTTATCTTTGATATTTGATTAATTACCTTGACAGGCGTTATACTTGTATTTAGGAAAATTGGTTAAAAAATTTAGTGATTACAGATATTTAGAAAAGAGGATAGGTCAAATACATTCATACATATATACCTATCGCACACGATCTTAAAATGTGACACAACCCAAAATTTGGCATTTTTGAAATAATGCACACAGAGTTTGTATTTATCTTTCAGCAAAAGCTTTCTTATAATTAGTTGAAAAAACCCAAAGGTAAAGTCTTCCTTGCCCATATGAATAGCATACGCTAAGAAAAAGTTTTTCGCATTTGCTGCCGAACGAGTAATTCTGAGTTGTGTCACTTTTGAATATCATGTGCGATATTTATATATATATGTGTAACATGTGAGTAATATAAAATTTGGTATATGATTGGCCCTACCTGAAATACGATAACAGCAAAATTGTTTTTACGCACGTGAAATGACAAATAAAAAAAATATCGCAGAGCTAAACAGGGTTGGGTTTTTTTTTTTATATAAGGCCTATGTTGCTATGGCTATCCCGCTAATTTATAATTTTTATATTGTAATATTAGCTTAAAAAAAAAAAATATATTTTCCATTTAAATTGCTGGTGAATTGGTGGTCAAACAAGGAAGAAGGTAAAGTTGAATATGTAGAAGAAGAAATGGATAAATGCAGAGATTAAAATAAAAGTAAAGAAACCTAAACATAAAGACAAAGAGGAGGTTAAAATTTAAATACTCAATATAGTAGCAAAGGGGTGGGTGAATATTTAGATAAAGTAAATAATACAGATAAAGGTCTGAATTAAAGTCAAGGAAGTGATAAATATAAAAATGAAAAGATAAAAATAAACGCTTAGAATGACATGTTGTGTTGTGCTGTGTTGTGTTGTGTTATGTTGTGTTGTGTTGTGTTGTGTTGTGTTGTGTTGTGTTGTGTTGTGTTGTGTTG
>NW_023458564.1:38006900-38032755 GCF_013731165.1 Rhagoletis pomonella | reverse complement strand
TTGTGTTGTGTTGTGTTGTGTTGTGTTGTGTTGTGTTGTGTTGTGTTTGTTATATTATACTATGCTATTTTATGTTATGTTATATTTTGTTATGTTATATTATGTTATGTTATGATATGATATGTTATGTTGTGTTGTGTAGTATTGTGGTGTGATGTGTTGAGCGCTGCCAAAAAAAAAAAACACCAACTAGGTATATAACGGACAGCCTAATACATAGGTATACAACACCTGTAAAGGACGAGCTAGTCACTAAAGTTTAGCAATTAATTTGTTTGGTTGTTGTTTAACCATTTATTTATCTGTAAAAGGGGCATGCTTACATATTTGTAAACAAATCAAAGACTGATTCAGTCTTAATCAGCTAAATGTGCATGTTTCATCTTACATGCAGAAGCGGTTATTCATACATACATACATTCCTTACATATGTGGAATGCGTGTGTGCTTGGAATGATGTATTTGGCTTCTTATGATTACGGGTGATTCCAAATCAATTGGCAAGCACATAGGTTCTATGCCACTCTGCTGCCACATTGATTTGATTAATTAAGTATGCATATACATATGTATGTAGGTACATAGGTATGTAGGCTCATATATGGTATACAATTTTGTGGAAGAACACCAAAGGAATACGAATTGATGAATGCCATAAATCACAAGCCATTACGCGATTGTCTTTTGGATTTGTGTTGGAATGGTCGTGCGCTTTTCTTATCATGTGTCTTTTGTATTTGTATACAGTTCATTAATTAACTGTTTATCAAAAAGCAGCGATTCAAAAGGATATGCTGTGGTTGCCACAAATCAACTATCTTTACTAAATGCTTTATGATCTTATTTCAACCGAAGTATTTTTTTTTGTCAAATAATATAAAGTCATTAATTATATTATATGTGTCCTGCTATTTCAAAAGAATGATTCAACGACAGTTTACCGATTTTTTTGTTGCAAATAGGTTACTAAAACTAGTTATAACTAAATAATAAAAATAAAATAAAATGCGTTTGTCAATGTAACGGGATGTACATAGCTCAGTGGTTAACGCTTCTGACTTTGAACATCGAATTCGCAGGTTCAGGGATCGAAGTCAGGGATCTGAAGTCTAGAAAAAAGAAGTCTGATGAGGAGATGTGGTGATCTCCGAAATAGTGCTATAACTTCTACCGCTAAGACTTTGTTGCCTTTTCGATTTTTCCTAATAAACAATCGTGGTACAAAGCTCAATAAAAATATTAAAAATAAAATGCGTTTTACCATTCAGGGCTGCCAACTGTATTTAGCTTTGGAGTGCCATATTGAGAATAAAAAAGTTCCAAAAAGGTGCCATTCTTTTTAATTCTTACCATTCAGCATTAAGATTAGACACACATCCATAAAACAAAAGTTCAATGCAAAAGTAAGATAAACAGTTGTATACATACACTGTTAAAAATTTTAGTCGAGAAATGTATTGAAATATTATTATTTTTCAAAAGTGCCTTTTTGGCACTTTGTGCCAAGTTGAAAAATTATGTGCCATTTGATGTAAAAAATAGGGGAAAAATGGCACGGTTTGTGCCAAGTTGGCAGCCCTTGTACCATTATGAAATTGTAGCGTAGTTCGTCTAGCGGTGTCTTTTTTGAAACTCTTACTTTCTACAGAGCTTATAAAATTTAAGAACTGCTAACAAATACATGGCTTGGTTGTGCCTTAAAAGTACTTATTTATAAATATGAAGGGAGATTTTCAAACAAATTTTCGATTTATGAAACATTCATAATTTTTTATAAATGTGCTACTTACTCGGCTTTCTCCTAAAAATTTATAATTTATAATCTTATAACTCGTGTCTACATACCGCGTACTTTCTTCAAAAGTGTACTAATTCAATATTTACCTCATCTTATCAATTTAACTAAATTAGGTTTTTCAACCGCTTCAAAAATATTTTCGACAGTAAAATTTCTTAAACCTCTTTAACTTAACACCAGAATTGTAATATTTCATTTATTTTATCAATTTAAATGAATAAAATTTTTCAAATATGTGGCAACCCCCCTTAAAAATATTCCCGGCAGTAAACTTTCCTAAACTTGTTTATCTTATTAATTACAATAAATAAAAATTTTCAAACAGATAGCACCGTTCCCCAAATGCTTTTTCGGCTCTGAGCCTTCTGAAACCTCTTTCTTTTGACAGCCATATTGCAATATTTAATTTATCTTATCAATTTAGAAAAATCAACTGTTTCTTCTATATTTTAAGTTATACCTCAAGAAAAAGCGGAGCGGAGCAAATGAGCAAGGAGCTAACAGGATTTTGGCTGGAGCGGAGCTGGGGCAAAGAGCTGCAAAAATTCATTTGCTCCTTAGCTCCTTAAAGAAAATTTAATTTACTCTTTGCTTGTGCCACTGAAAACAAGCATGTTAAATAAAATCATCTGTGAAGTGCAGAAGGAAAGAAAAAATCTCAAAAAAAAAACAGTCAAAAACGTATCTGTTTCGTAACAATTTTCGGTTCTTGTCTGTACATATGTACATTTCAGCCACACACTTTGGCGGAAAAAACGGATCGTCAAAGTGTCCGAAAATGGAATCGGTAAACGGAAAAAATCCATATTTCATCCACTTTTTTCCTTTTTTCGGATCCATTTTCGGATTTTCTGCTGCCATTTCATTTAAAAAATACATGTAAGTAAGTAACTACCTGTGCATATGTACATATCTATGCATCAAAAAGAAAAAAAAAGAAATGTCAGCTTATTTATTGGCGGTTAGGACTCGATATGTACTAAGTAATTAAATATATATAAAAGTTTCTTTTATTGGGACCGGGAGCGAAATAAAAACAGGAGCGGAGCTAGAGGGGAGCGATGAAAAAAAAACCTTTGCTCCGAAGCTCTGGTTTAAAGTTATATTGAGTTTATTCTGCTGATTAGCAGTGTATATATTTTATTGACTTAGGGCCATATTCTCAATGTCTTGTTAACACTAATATCCGCTCAAACATCGTTATCGACGTTACTGAGGCCATGCTTATAACACTTTGTAGGTAAAGTTGGCAACGATGTTTAACTGGGGATTAGTGTTAACCAGAAATTGAGAAACTGGTCCTTACGGCAGTTTTCACGACTGCCTGCTAAAAATTGATGACCGATATGCTTTATCGACTTTACATCGATTGCCTGTTATAAGTAGGTGAGCGAAAAATTCGCCAGCTAGTCAACGGTCAACGGTTATCTTTAACAGGCAGTCTAGAAAACGGCCTTTAAAATTCAGTTTGTTTTTTCAAATACTCTTTAAGGTTTCCGCACTCCTCTTACTACTTTTAAATGATCTCTCAGCATGTCTTAAAATCAACATTCGTTACCATATGAAATTTAGGTGAAAGACTGTGAATCAAATAGAAGTTAAATATTAATTTTCATAGGAAAATACAGATATTAAATTTTGACATATTTTTTAAAAATACATATTTATGCATGTACCTTTTGTTCAATATTACCTCTAACAGTACTAGCAATCATTTGTGGATTATAGTTGCCCAAAAAATTACTGATCAAAGAAAAGATATTAAGAGGGGTAGTCAAGAAATGTCCCTTAAAATAAAGAACACATTATAAAGCAACCTGTGTTTTCGGCATTTCCTCAATTGATTAGGTTGTTAATGACAAAATAGAAAATGGTTAAGGTTAAAAAATTCGAAGGAACGTCTGTATGTAATATCAATATCGAAATTTTTGTATGGGGCACCCATTTATTGAAACTTATTCATATGACTTCGTGATTTTGATATTTCAAAGGCTGCCCTAGTTTATATGTATGTATGTATGTATGTGTGCACATTAAGGTGGTCCAAAATGAATGTGAAAAAGTAAAGTCGAAATTTGTATGCCTCTCCCCCTAGGAAAAAATATACGCCATTTTTTTTTTTTTTGAAATCAAAAAATATTTAGAGGTCGCTCAAAGCACCCAAAGTTTTCCATGAATTTTACATGGGAAAAACAACATTTTGTAGAAATGGGATAGAATTCTTAAAAATCAAAATTTTTCTATCGGAAAACTCTGTTCATCTGCAGGAGCTTCTAAGTAATAATACCCAATTGTTCATTTAATCATTTTTTCATCGGAACTATAATTTATAGGTCCGCCATAAATCCACAAAAACCCCGAAAAATGCAATGGGGGACCAATAAAAAAAAGTTAGTATTAAAAAATGGTTAAATAAACAATTGGGTATTCATTTTGAAAGTCTTCTCCTAAAGAGCATTACAATTCCGACGTAACTGTTTTTGGACCACCCTAATGCACATACATATGTACCATCAGCGATATATATATACATACATATATAGTACTTATTACCTTAATTTCATTCATTCATGCATTATACTTACCATTTTCCATTCATTGCTTTCCAGATATGTGCAAATTGCAAAAACGAGGTTAAAATACGACTCATGTGCGTTCTTTTACTCTCTGTGAGGATTAAATATTGAAATCGTTTTATTGAGGAAGTTTCGCATTAACATACTTAAATATGGATGAGTTTCCCGTTGTGCATATACCAGAAGATGATGTGCTCGAAGAGGAGGAGTTTGGTAAGTGCAAGTATTTCTATGTTCGTATAACAAATAGGTAATGTTAATGTTTTTTTTAGAAGGCTATACGCATTTGGTTTAGCAACAGAACTGGTATCTTATTAGCCTGTTCGCAGTCGTATAGCCAGGATTTTATGAAGGGGAGTGGGGAATGAGTGATGACTAATGACTTATGACTAGCTTATAACTAATGACTAATGACTAGTGAATAATGACAAGTGGCTTATAAGTAATGACTAACGACTAATAACTGAAGGCTAATGACGTAGCGAATGATTATAATTTTTCATAAATGTCCTTTAAGAAATTAGGAAAAACATAAATTTTTTACTAAAAACTAAAAAATGTTGTCAAACTCAACGCCAAGAACTCTGACTACGTCAAATCAAATGATTAAATATGGCATTGTGGAGGAAGAAATTTTCCACATATCTGTGGGATGTACTACGCTGCGATTTGTCACTTTTGCGTAATCGTTTGGTAATTTCAATGATTTATTTTGCCTTATTTTCTCATATTTATTATATAATTTTATTAGTGCATACCTATAAATGAATTTATGTGGTAAGTTGCACAGCTGCACATACGAAAAAAAGAGATATGCTAAACAATTTATTATTATTATATTTTGTTTTTAAACAGGAACATTTAGCACCCGTTTTTTGTATAAAGAAATAATTGCACTCTATGCTATTTTGCTTTTGGCAGAAATGTGGTTATTTAATGCGTCAATTTAATTTATTGTTGGTTAATTGCATATTGAGAAACAAAAGTAAGCGTGTGTGCCGCTCTATTTCGTGTTTTATTATAGCATTTTAAAATTAAATTAAATCTTTTATTATTAGGCGAAACTTTATTCAAATTAAATGAAGCTATTTGCAGATTCAGTGAAACTTTATTCAAATTAAAATTAATTTATTTTCAAATTAGTTTAAACATTATTAATTTACATATTATACTCAAAAATTGTACTCAGCTTGACAACAATAATTACATTTTGGTAGAAGTTATTGCTGCTCTTGATTGTAGTTGGATTTTATATATGAAAAAAGTGGATAAAAGCAACAAAAGTTTACGTGGCGAAGTTAGCTCAGTGGGTAAATAGACCATTGGCTTTGTGATTCGCGGTCGCTGGTTCATATTTCAGTGACCGCGGTTGAAGAAGTCTGATAAGGAGATCATCTCTTGTAATCTAACGAACAGCCCACATTTTTTAATTTTTCGCACAGGCTGCAACCCCCTTCGAAAAATAAAACCTTACTGCAAATCTAAAGTCCAAGCCTTTTCATTTGACACCTAATTTTTATTTTTTTAAATTGAATGAACTTTGCAAGCCATTAGCAAAAAATACCCTCCCGAATTATATATACATAATTTTTAAATAGGTGGCAACCCCTCTTAAACAAAAAATAAAAACTTATTTCACATGCATAGACCATATCCGTTCACTTGGTACCTCAGTTTTTGGTCCAACAAACGGTGAAGATCTTTTATTTTTAATTTTTAAAAAGGGGCAACCCTATTCAAAATGTAATACATTATAGAACATCATAAATGCCGAGCCCTTTTATTTGACACCTCATTTCTTGTAATCCAACGAACAGTGCGGATGTAATAATATTTTAGACAGCTGGCAATCCTATAGTAATTTAAGCTACTAAAGATGATATTCCTATCGATACAGATTATACTTAAAAAATCTCGTTTAGTGAGATTAGCGTGTTCAAAGAATCTCGCCTTTCTTTTAAACTATGTATAGAAGATTGTAATTTTTAAATAGGTGGAACCCTACTAAAAAAATAAGAGTTTTTGTACAGGCGAAGGCCATTTCATTTGATATCTCATTTTGTAATCCAACGAGCGGCGAAAATCTTTTTACTTTTTAATAGGTGGCAACCCTACTCAGAAAAATAGTCCATTATTGCACATCTAGAAGCCAAGGCTTTACGTTTGACTGAGACGGCGCAGAACTGATGGCTACGCTTATTATGATTGTATATAGTAATTTTATCAACAGGTGGCAACCCCATTAAAAAAAAATAAAACATTTGTGCTTTTCTAGAGGCCCATCCGATGGTCCGATGTTTGTAAGTACCAGAAAAAGGAGAGATAGACCCATTAAAATGTATACTTAAATGATCAGAACGTCGAGCTGAGTCGATTTAACCATGTCCGTCTCTCTGTCTGTCCGTCTGTCTGTCTGTCCGTCTGTCCGTCTGTTTGTATGCAATCTAATCTCTCAGTTTTCGAGATATCCGGATGAAATTTGGTAGGTGGGTGTATTTTTATAATGTATTAATCATTTGTCGGAAGCGGAAGAATCGGAGCACTATAGCATATAGCATCCATACAACTGATTGTTCAGATATGTGATTTTTCGTTATAACTTCTTCATTTATGCAGCTACGAACATGAAATTTTGCAATACTTGCACCCATTATCAACAGAATACTTAGTGTGAAAATTACAAAGATCGGGTCACTAGAACTTATAGCTTCCATACAACTGATTTTTCAGATATAGGATTTTTCGTTCCTCCATTTAAGTAGCTAGGAACATGGCATTTTTTCACTCATTATCAATAGAAAGTTTACAGTAAAATTAATAGAGATCGGGTCACTATAACTTATTTATTACCTCCATACAACTGATTGTTCAGATATGGGGTTTTACTGTAAAACTCCTTATTTGGACAGATAAAACCGATAAATTTCTTAAGCTATTTTATAAATAATAATACAAAGTCTAATTAAAAAAAACGTCAAAATCTATGCCGTATAAGCTTTATCTCTTACACCACTGATTGTTTAGATACCAGTTTTTGCGATATATCTCTTTTATGTAGGAAGCTAAACCTATTAAATTGTGTTACCGGTTTACATACCGATCACACAGCAGTTAAAATCACTTCGATTGGTGCTATATAAGGTATATCTTCCATACCTCTGATTGTATAGATACGATTTTTTATGTATATGTATCTCCTCTATCTATGTATGCTGTGAATATATAATTTTTTTCAAACGCAGTAATCTGTTAAAGTAAAATTTTCAGATGTTCACGAAAGGTATGAAGCCCTCGGCATAGCCTTCGTTCCCAGTTACCATCAGCCAGTCAAATTACTAACTCGCTTTGCATCGGACCCTGTAAGCTACTTTCCTTAACGCACAGAGGCGCACCACGCGTCTTTGTTGCAATTAAGCTGTCGAACGCACGTAAATTACGCTTAAAGCAGAGTTTTCCCATCTATTACAACGTGATCAATTTGGTTTTTCATTCTTGGACCAGGGGACCAAAAGAATTTGTGGATATTTTGATGTTGTACCTGATATTAATATTAATTCCCATATCGATGAGTCAATCTCCGTTTTCAAAATTATTGACATGAAGATTGAATTTTCCGACTAAAGAAATAACCAAATATGCCTACCTTGTCTATCATGGAATTGAATTCGCCAAATGCGATTTCATCTCGATTTGATCTCGATGTCCCCTTCCCTCCGCCCTAGTGTGCGCACAAATAAATCTAAAGTGCTAAAGTATAGCAATACACTCTCTGATGGCGGTGGACTAGGAGACAAGATGTCGTAATTTCCGCCTAACCAAAAATGCCTAACCACCAAATTTGTGCGCTGTCTAGTGGCATATCAATTGCATTTCTTGTACTGCGGTGATGTAAGCTCTGTTATATGATTAATGACCTAGCGAGCTAAATAAAGATACAGGAAATATCCTACCAACTAAATAGGTTGCTGAATGAATTCATACGTGATTTGAATGGCTAATGACATTATGTCAGTGTTTGTAACTGGCGATGTGATCGTAATATATATCTACTAAATAGTAAATAAACTGTGTTTTTTTTCTTTTTTAATGAAAGTTACCACAGAAATAATGGAGTAGCACGTGTCGTAACCTGCTGTAGTAAGAAGATTTTCAAATTGCTAACTTCCAGGAAAACTTCAAAATTCTGATCGATTACATTTACATTTCATATGAACATACATACATAATTAAAATACAAAACGGAATCGCATGCTGATTTTATTTTTCATTCTTTTCAGAACGTCTTTACTCCGCACCACTCGAAATTATCATCCTCCTTTCCATTTTCTATGGTAGCATAAGTATTTTAGCTGTCATTGGCAACTCGCTGGTTATATGGGTGGTGATTACAACGAGACAAATGCGTACCGTTACCAATACATATATAGCGAATTTAGCCGTTGCCGACGTAATCATTGGACTTTTCTGTATTCCATTTCAGGTACGTATTTACACTAAGCTGAGACATTAATAAACACATAGCTTATATGGATAGTGTATGTATACTAGGGTGGTTCACAAAAGTAAAGTCGGAATTTTAATTTTGTTCCATTTCGAAAAAAATATACCCGAATTTTTTATTTAGAAATTAACAAACATCCCAACAAAGGTCCCTTAAAGCGCTCAAAGTTTTCCCATTTTTATATGAGAAAAGAAAAAAATAACTTTTCACAGAAATGTTATAGAATTCTTGAAAATCAATATTTTCGGAAGACTGTTTTTTTTCAGAAGATTTATTTTGCAATTATTTAATACTAATGATTTTTAACGGGTCCCTTCCTTGAATTTTTTGGGGGACCTATAAAAAATATTTAATCACAAAAGATGGTTAAATAAACAATTTTTTATTTTAACTAGATGTCTCCTGAAGAGAAACAGTGTTTTGCCGATCAAAAAATATTAATTTTAAAGAATTCTATACAATTTTTCGAAAGCCGTTTCTCCCTATATAAAATACGCAGAAAACTTTGAGCGACCTCTAAACATTTTTTGATTTAAAAATAAAAAATGGGTATATTTTTCGGTATAGAATCATCCAACGGGACGAAGATATAAAAATTCCGACTTTACTTTTTCACATGCATTTTTCGACCCCCTAATGTACACAGTAAACACAAACAGGGAGTAAATTGAAACACCCTCGGGCACGTGTAGGTAAATACGGCAAATTTGTAAGTATGTAGGATGTGGCTGTGTAGTTTCCAAGGTGGAAAAATATTGAAGAAAAACCTTACCTTATTTTCGAACGTGAGTTAATATAAAAAAGCTCAAATACGCACGCCTTATTATGTGTATGCCCGAATTTATGTAAGCGAATATACATACATACATACATACATACATGCTATTTATTGCCCAAAAACCTGTTACATTTTTTCCAACTTAGTTCTGCAATAAAACGCCTGAGGTTGAAACATAATATTTATAGTAAAACATTAGCTATAATATTTATGAAAGGTGTAATAATAGCTTCTGATTGATGGTAAAATGTAGTTACATTTGGCAGGACACACATTAGATGATTCAAATTTATGTTGCTATTTGTATATATATATACATATACATACATACAAACGAACTTATATTTGGTGGCAAGTTAAAACAACTTAATATTTTTATATTAAATATGGACAATTGAGTAGTAAATAAAAAACAAATCAAGCATACAGGCCTTTCCCCGTTTATAATCTAAACTCGAATTTAATTGTTTATACTTGTTGGCTCAGTTACATATACATATAGCTTAGACACACTTGCGCTCAGCTGATTAAGTTAAGTAAAATGTTGACCAGTTTTGGCTATTTTTCTGAAAACTTCGAAGTATCTATTTTTATGGACGGCTCAAAAATGGATTGTGGCGTAGGGGCGGACATTTTTTCAACCGACCTCCAAATCGAAGAGTGTATTCGACTACCGAATTTGGCCAGTGCTTTTCAGGCAGAGGTCTTTGTCGTCAAAAGGTGGCTAATAGCAGGTGCAAAGACCGACAATCCTGTGGGGTCTGCAGGAGTATGTAGTGCAAAACACACCGCATTTCTCATAACACTGAACAGGAGGGATTTATCTCGTTTAATTGCCGTTTACACAGGGAACTGGCTCATGGGAATCCATGCTGCAAGACTAGTACTCGAACACAACATTTCTTGTCGTAGTTGTAATTCGCGAGATGCAGAAGAGAGGGTGGAGCATATGCTCTGTATTTTGCCAGCACTATTTAGGACTAGAATCAGGCATCTAGGCGAACTCTAATCTAAACTCTCTAAATAAATATAAATTATATTAACCCACTTCAACTTCTTTAGTTCTTGAACTCCACATGCTGGATTTAAAAGACTTCTGCTGCTTTCTTTTCGGGGTTAATTGCGAGTAGCGTTAATTGGAGTTACTTAACCAACAAACCAACCGAGATCAGTTAAAGGTTTTGTCAAAAAAAAAGAAAATGCCAAAAATTTAAATGCAATTGAACAATATACATATGTATGTATTACACACAGAGGCCAAATCAATACAAGTTTTTTTGGAAAAAATTATTTCAGGCGTCTAACCATTAGGAAATGAATAAGAGATACTTTTTTAATTTCTTAATACATTTTTTTGGGGTTTGTTATTTATGGCCTTATAACAATTGTATTCACCAATTTTTATTAAGCGTGAGTCCGTTTTTTTAATGAAAAACTATTGTGTAAAAGCAACAACAATTTGAAAAAATAGTAGAAGTGATAGCTATTTCGGAAATCACCACATTTCCTCATCAGACTTCTTCAGCGGGATTCGAACCGACGACCCCAGGTGAGTCAGCCTGTTTTTATTAAAAAAAAAATTACTTAAATTTAGGGGAATGTGTATTTTAAATTGCCACATTTTCAGATGCCCATTTAAAAAGCTAGAACAACAAATTACTCTTTTTAAAAAGCGTAAATAAGTAGTGAAATACGGATATCAGCTAAAAAAATAAAAATAAACAAATAAAAGCCCGCATTGCTCAAAAGTGTCCACTTAGAAAAAATTCAACCATAAATTGGTTAATATTACTAAATTCAAACTTCAAAATGAATCAAAGTGATTTTTGCTTAATATTAACAATGCCTTGGTTGATAATTTCAACAATGATTTGGTAATATTAACCCAATTTTTTAACATTAGAAAAATTTCTGGTTGCCGATTTTTTTGTTAGAATGCGTTTATGTTCTTCTGCACTTCACAGATGCTTTTTCAGAATCCGGAGATACAAAACCAAAGTTAGGCAATAACTGCAAATATCTCTGCACACTTAGCCCGTAGCCGTTCTGTCATTTTGCCCTCAAATTTTGAACTTGAATAAACTTTCTTCGCCGTTTGATCGCGATATGCACTTCACAGATGCTTTTTCGTAACTAAGAACAAAACAAAAAAAGACAAAACAAAAAATTTAATTTCGATCTGGCATCTCTAGTCGGAAGTGATTTTTTATGGATATCTTGAAAATCTTAGGGTAAAGAAGAATTTTAAACGCCGTGACTTAAACTAACAGACAATTTCTACACAAAACTATTTTTATCTAATCATTAAATATATAAATTTAGAAAGAAAATTCATGAAAACGGAATATTTTTATGAAAATGTCACCTTATAAAACCCTTTAAATTCAATTTTGAAAGTTTTAACCGTTTACTTCAGAAATCTGTGTAATTAATTGAAAAAATCCCTCACATATATGATGAATCTTATCAGTACAGTAATGCCACTTGAAACATTTTGTTTACAAATTTCCACTTTCAGTTTCAGGCTGCTCTACTACAACGCTGGAATTTACCTTGGTTTATGTGCGGATTTTGTCCCTTCGTTCAAACATTGAGCGTAAATGCGTCCGTGTTTACTTTGACCGCCATTGCGATCGATCGACATCGCGCAATCATCAATCCTCTGAGGTAAGATAATTTTCTTAAGTAAAAATAAAAATTTAAATATTTTCAAGATGTGTATATAGGGTATTATATAATAAAAGTAACAACAACTCATAGCATACGTACTTACTACATGCATTACTGCTTCCAAGCTTAAGTATTTACATACAAAACTCAATTTACTAAAGTCTTTGAGAATACATACAGCCCCCATATAAATATTTATTGCTCATACGCAGAGTCATACTATGTATTTGGCATCCATTTGCGTGCTTGCTGTATTTGATACACTTGTTAAGAGAGCATTAAATTTTAATTTGAGAATGTGCACTGGTGGTTTGTGATGCAGTGAAACTTTACGCAAACAGAAACTGCGTGTAACAAGTTTCTTTGATTTGCTTATAAGTACATATGTACATATGTAGTTACTATACAGCAATTCGAAATTGACTAACGAACATGAAAAGTTAATAAACAATTCGTAAAAGCAATTGAATTGAGTAAAAGCCAAATAGTTACAAAAATATCAATCACCTTTGACTGCGTAAAGACTACTTTATTTGAATCTAATTTCTTTACTTAGATGAAAAATTTATTTTAAATAAATTTTGCTTTGTTGGTGTTTGTACATTAGAGAGGTTCAAAAATGCATAAAGAAAAGATAAAGTGCGAATTTTAATGCTCTATATCGAAAAAATATACTCCCGTTTTTTTTTTTCGAAATCAAAAAATACTTTGGGTTCGCTCAAAGCGCTTAAAATTTTCTAAATATTTTATATCGCAAAAATTATCTAAATAAACTGTTGCGTGAATAAAGAAAAATTTACCAAATGCTTTCCTTTTATTTACCACCAACAATTTTCATTCCGATAGTTTGCGAAATTTTTGTATGAATATATACAAATTTAAAACTCACAAGCACTTAGTAGTCTTTAAAAAATATTTATGCATATACGTATGTAGCTTTCATACTTACATTAAATAATTTCATTTTCCACCTCCACAGAGCACGTCCCTCCAAACTATTTTCGAAATTCATTATACTTGGAATTTGGGTGGTGGCGCTCTTTTTCGCCACCCCCTCTGGCATTGCCTTTCGTGTTGAGTTGATGTACGAGCGCTACAGGGGTAAGTAGATGTATGTATGTATGTGTGCTTATTACTTTCTCGTGTACTCGTATGTATGTAGGCACAAAGTGTTGTTTCCCCTACCTTCTGGTATTTAATAATCCATTTTTTGCTCCTTTTTGTTTTGTCTATTTTCTCCAATTTTTTGTTGAATGCGCCCAAATAAGAGGACAATGTCATCTACAATGTTACCCGCCCCTTCTGTATGAATGTCAATCTTTCGGATGAACAGTTGAGAGTTTATCGTTATGTGCTGGTGGTTGTACAGTATTTGGTGCCATTCTGTGTTATAGCATTCGTGTACGTACAGATGGCGCTTAAGCTGTGGCTTACAAGAACGCCGGGAAATGCGGAGGATACGCGTGACATGGCATTAATGCGAAATAAGAAGAAAGTAAGTACAAGAATAATTAATGTGCCGAAATGTCTATGGCTTCTATTAGATACATACATACATATGTATGTGCAGATGTATGTATGTATGAACATAAGGGTGCCTCACGAAAAAACCAGCTGCTTCCGCAAGTGACACATTAAATTTGGCGAATTTATGCTGCCTGCCACTTGATTCATTCGGGGTTGCGCGTTGGTGACGATATCTTTAGAAATCGTGCTATGTATGATTTAAAATTTTTTTTTTAGCTGAATATCCGCGGTGTTAGACAAATGAGCTTACTTTATAATCGATTTGAATAAAATTAAAGTTATCAATACGCTAAATTATAATTGGGGTTTTTTTTAGTAAAAATTCTATTCATTTCCATGGAAATTCGCTCATATCTCAGTATTTTCAACGCCTGCCAGCTTCTTAGCGACGCTGAGCTCAATCGAAATATTTTATTTGGAGTTAAAAAATTCATGACGTTTTCGTATGGAGCGTGAGGCAGTCTAATGTTAACACAGTGACTCAAACAAGTGACCACGTGTTGATTTTTTAACTTAATTTCTTTTTGTTATTTTTTTATAAAAATTTTGTTAAAGCTTTAAAAAAATTCTTATAAATAAAAGTGTCAAACTTTATACACAATTTAGGAAAATTCATCAAAATTCTAAATTTTTTAATCTGATTCTTTAGAACATTTCTGGGTCTGCAGTTTTGTTGCCCATAAAATTTTAGTGTGATAATGTGCAAATTTTAGTGGCTAAAAAATTGCGTTGATTTTTAATATTTGTTTTTTTTTTTTGCTAACGGATTTTTGCACTTTTTTCAATATAAGCATGAATTTCTTATGAAATAAAATGCCGGAAACCGTTCGCAACAAAATTTCATAAAATCAACGCCAGTATTTGTAAATTGCACTCCTTATATACAAAAAGAAAAAAAACAGAAAAAGTAATCACAAAAAAAAATATATATATTATTAAAAACTAACGCGATTTTTAGCGGATTGAAACTTGCACTTCATTAAAGTTATGCAAGACTTAGACTTGACTTGACTTACCTAGAAACTTAGAAACGATTACTCAGCGTGTCACCTATTACCTTTTCTTTTTATTTTGAATATCGGCACTTGTATTTGTACACCTAAATTGCAAACGTTTAATTTGTCTTTACAACAGAATGAATACAAAATTACCAGTAACTGGTTTTTATTTCATTTTCTGTCTTTATTTGAAAGTTTGTTTTTCGATTGCCAGATGAATTACATTTATACAAAAAAATTTATTTATGTGGCATATTCTTAGGGATTTTATTAAAAAATTAAATGGCAGCATGATTCTCTCAGGGCTCTCTTTGCACTTAGAGATTTAACTTAGAAATCAAAAATCTATAGTTCTCCAAATTTCTAAGTGATGTTGTTTTTTTGGGTAACTACATACACGCGCTGCTCATTTGCCAGATACACAATTTTCAAGTGAAGTCAAGTCTAACAGCCGGTTTCACCAAACTATTTAAGTGGAAATTAACTTTAACTTAATTTTGTATTTAATTCTCATTTAAATAATTTTCAGTTTCAATAAACTATTTATTTAAGTGAGTAAAAAGTGGTTGTAAAACAAACTACGACTAGCTTTCGCTTTCATTTGTACTGAGAGCTTTTGAAAGCTTTGGCACGCTGTGTTGTAAAAGCAGGGCTGGTATACAAGTAAGCAGCAGTTACACAATGATCAGGTGATTAAACGTGTAACACCTCTGAATGTGGTTATTCTGATTTAACTTTTATTTAAGTGCAGAGCATAGGTCACTTAAATCAAAATTAAAATTGATTGGTGAAACCGAAAATTCGAAAATTAAAGTTAATTTCCACTTAAATAGTTTGGTGAAACTGGCTGTTAGTCTTAGAAAACGTCATAAAATTGTATGGGCTATAAAACTGCATACCCAGAAATGCTCTTAAAATGTTTAGGTTAAAAAGCTTGAAATTTTAATGCAAATATTTTAAATTTTCCTAAATATTACACAAAATTTTAAACCTTTATTTATATGGTTTTTGTTAAACCTTGGACAATAATTTTATAGAATAATATTCAAAACAAATAATTTTTAAGCAATAATCACAACCGACTTCAATTCTCATATAAAAATTTAAGATTATAATTAATCTCTTCATGATCCAATGATCGGATTTAAAAATCGGAAAAAAAATCAACACGTGGTCATTTGTTTGAGTCACTGTGTGTAATTGCATTTGCATGAACTTGCTGCTTACTTGTTTTGCTGTGAGCGCAAATTTAATCCCTAATTAAGCTGTCTCGTGCACAGTGCTTACATGTATGTACATTAGGGTGGCCCTTAAAAAATATTAACAACTAAATTTTGTATGAGGCAACCCTTTATTTTGTTCTACGTACAACACGAAAACATCTACGAAAAAAAATTTAATTAGGGGAATGAAAAATGTTTATTTTTTAAACGCAAAAATTCGACAAAATCTTGTCTTGAAATCTGATAAATTTTACATATAATTTAAACTTTTTCATACAAATTGATAAACTGCTCAGTTATAGCTGGTCAAAGCAAATTTTTGGCGAATTTTTGCGTTGTTTTTAGAAAAGTTAAATTTTTTCAAACCCTGTTGGCGTCCTACAAACTTGTTTAACATTGAGAAATATTCGTGGATGTCTTGATTTTGCACATAAAATGAAATAAAGGGGTGCCCCATGATGTTGATAGTTTAAGGAACACTTTAATGCACATACACACTTAAATATACATATATACAAAACCGTGTGTACTTGTATGCATATTCGATTAAAAGGAAGCGAACATTTGCAAATGATCACTGTTTGCTTAATTAAATTATTTGGTTTGGGTTTATTTCATAATTATGTTCAGATTTTTATAGATACGGCGGCATATAGAATAACCAAAGAATATTCAGTGCTTATATACTCAGCACATCTGTGCTTGACTTTCACATTAGTTGCATAAATGCATAGGTATTAAGTATCAGTATATTTGATTTTCATATGCATTTCATTTGGCAGGTCATAAAAATGTTGATTGTCGTTGTGATTGTATTCGGCATTTGCTGGCTGCCGCTACAGGTTTACAATATGCTATATGTAACCATACCGGAAATCAACGAATATCACTTCATCAGCATAATTTGGTTCTGCTGTGATTGGCTGGCGATGAGCAACAGTTGCTACAATCCCTTCATCTATGGCATATATAATGTGAGTAATACACAAACTAATAGTATTAAAATTTATTTTGGTTGCAACTTATGCGCCTGTGAAGTAGTTTATAGACTGTAAGATTATAGTATAAGAGAAAGTAAAATTTGATTTACTGCACGCAAAAGGTCGTGAAATTGCAGTCATCTTAGAAAAGAGACTACGCGTAGGTGGTTTTTTCTAAAGTAATCCATTGCCATTTAATGATTTCAATCAAAAGATGCTTGAGCGTTTGTACTTCTTCTTATTTCTTAGAATATTTCAAATCCATAATTCCAACCAGAAGACATCTTTTTGCTTTTGTTGAAAAAAAAAATTCAATATGAAAATTCTTGAGATGTTTCATGATAAAGTACTATGTCTACTCTTTAAGTTCATTAGAATTATCTATAGCTTTTGTAGTTAATAATAGGAAGGACTGCTCTGCGATGAAGAAACCAGCTTTCGACACCGTCGGTCAATTCACGCTACTAGAGAATATCCTTACCACAGAGAATGAAACGGTGATCAGCAAATGACCTAAGTGGTTGACAGTTGTCATTAATGTTTTGAGATCAACCTTTGAAGGTAAGAATAATTAAGCTGGGGTTCACAACATCTCCCCACTATTGCCCAATTTACAAATCCCGAAGCATAATCTGGCCTCAGGAGGAGTTTCACTAATCTCATACGCTATAACTTGCTCGTTGTTGGCGTCGATAAATCATACTGGTGACGTGTGTTTGACCTGTGTTTAAAAGTCGTTAATAGATAATAAAATGGACCAAGTTAACCTATAATTAGTAATCAACCTCCACGGAAAGTTTTAATGGTTACAAAAATAACATTGCATAGCATTGCTATTCTCCCCCGTTCACACAACTGCAGTTGTAAGTAAATGCAAGAGCGTTGATCTTCTTCTTATTTGGCACAACAACCATTTGTCGTTCTGGGCCGGAACCTAAAAACGTCTCCAATAGCCTCTCTGCTGTGCGGAATTTGCGCCAATTACTCATCCCGAGTGCAAACAGGTCCTTCTGCACTTGGTCCTTCCATTTTGTTCGTTCGCGCACTTGATTTCGTTGCCCACCCATAGCTGCGGAGTCGAAAAATCATGTCACCGGAGCGTCATCAGCCATGCGTACAACATATCCAAGCCAGCGAAATCGCTGCATTTTTATGCGCTTAACTATGTCCATGTCGTTAAAGAGCTCATCTTTACTTATACCCATCGTCCACGCGAACAGGGCCGTAGATCTTGTGTGGAGTAGTTCTCTCGAAAGCACCCAAAGCCTTCTCTTCGGCCACGTTTCTGCGTCATATAGAGGAACGGGCATGACGAGAGACTTGTAGACTGTAATGTTTGTTCTTCGAGAGAGGACTCTGTTTTTTAAGTGGTAACCGAGCTCGAAGTATCACATGTTGGCAACAGTTCTTCTTCGCTTGATCTCCAGGCTGACGGTGTTAGTGGTGTTTATGCTGGATCCTAGGAAGACAAAGTCCTTCACTACTTCAAAGTTATAGCTGCCAACAGTGAAGTGTGTTTCTAAACGCGTCGACTCTTTATATGTTGCCAGGTGGTAGTACTTTGTCTTGCCTTCATTCACAGCTAGACCAACCTCTTAAGCTTCGTTTTCTAAACTGGAAAATGATGCGTATACGTCCCTTTGTTTCAGACCGACTATGTCGATATCATCTGCATATGCCAGCAACATCTTTATTTTGCTTTACAAGACGTCGCTCAGATTGGCATTTTTTCAGCCTTATATTAAAAAATTGCATTAAAAAGGCCTTCATATCACCAGCGAATAGTGGGTCGCAGTTAAGCAAACGAAGTTACAGACTTGTAAAGCCTTCTGACGTCGTCTCAACCCTATATACATATCGTAGTCGCAAGTAGTTTCTACTTATTTGCTATCGCAGGGAGTAGCCGAACATATTTACTGGAAGTAGAACCACTTTTTAGGTACTTTGGAAACCATCTTTATGGAACCATGGTCATTATCCATACCTATATCGCACAATCACCAGAGCCGACGCTGAACAGACAGGCCGTCAGTGCTATTTATCCAGAGTAAATCAACACCTCAATCAACTCTTACTCCATGATTGGCGTCAACGGAGTTCAACTATGCGTTGACGTAGAGCTTCAACTTAGGTCTGAATGTAATATTGTGCATACAAAAATTCATAATAAAAAAAATACCGTCACCGCAATTCGCGAGAAGCAGCACAGCCTTCTGAGTCCGTGTAAGTGCTTGTTCCGCATGCGTGGTCTTTTATTAAGTTGCAGCACTGATATCGTTGTCAATATTAAATTGATTGACATTTAGATTAGTGTTTTATTGACGAGAAATTAAAGCTATTAGCTTATTTTGTATGTAAGACTTAGCCAACGTAACTATATTGGGTAAGTATTCCATAAAAAATAAGCTAATAGCTTAAATTTTTCGTCAAATAAAACACGCCTATTAATTAAATGCTTAATTTAATCGCCCGGTGCCATAAACCAATTACAATGCTGAATATTATATACAAGCAGGACAGCGGCTGACTTTCTGATACAATATATACATCACGATAACACTTACACAGTAGCTATTTAGCGAGCTAACAGAAGTGCCACCATTTTCACATGTTGTGGCTTAAGTCACCTTGTGTGTATGAGTGCAGAGTCTCATGGCAGACTGGCATTGAGCGCAACATCGAACCACTGTTATTGCTGCATTTACCCGATAAGATACTTCCCAAGAACTGTTATATTTAGCTTTGGGTCACACAGGGAATAGACCACACGGTATGTGGTCCCTTGTTGCTCCAGACTCGACGGCTGCTCACAACTCACGCAAGGAGCCCGTACGGCTCCACAGGGCTCTCTTGAGTAACAAAACTTCCGCCTTTCCAACTTTCTTCCCCTTCCTCCACCTCACATGAGCACTAACCTATAGCTATTGGTACCTCAACGTCTGTTCGTGTCTCAGACCTGGAGTGAACAAGTGATTACCTCGAATTTTGTTAGTTCTGCGACTGCAATGGACGCCCGAGACGCTGTTAACCCCTGACCATCAGGCAACGACTCCTACAACGGCATGCTCAAGAGGACAACAAGGTAAACGACATCACTTATGTATCACCCCCGGATTGTGACAAGCCCCTAAGGCAGCCAAACTACCATGAACTGTAGAGTAACATCGCTGATATAACCGTCTTTATATGTCGGCATGGAATGTATTGATACATGTGATCCAAGAAACGAACTTGTTTTCAACAGAATTGAGTTGCGTCGCACACACTATGTTCCGTCAAGATCACCATCGAGACAATAGTACCGGATTAGCATTCACCACAAACCACGCCGTGTTCTATCATCTCGGAATGTCACGGTTTTGATATCCAGCCGGGCGATGTCGAGCTCGAAATATGTAACGAACATTCATTAGGGTGTCCATCGAAAATGTTTTTTTTTTGGAAATTTCAAGACCCTATCCCCTAATTTTATTTGTTTTTATGAGAAATATTATCGCCTATTTTTACAGAAATTTTAAAGGTTATTTAGAGCTCGCGACTTGCCGATTTAGGTCAGAAAATACGATTTTGTAGATTTATGAGTTTTTGAATGACTTTTTTTTAATCGATTGCAAAGATCGAATATGATCTGAGAAGAGGATAGACCCTTAAAATGGTATATAATAATTTATTGTCGGACTCGGCTTGTTTCTCTTAATTTTTTAAATTTTGACCATCGATAATTTCCACAATTTCAAATTTCAATTTTCAAATAGAGTTCAAATGGAAATGATAAAGGGAAAACGTCCTCTGATTGCAAATTTTGTACATACACATTTTTCCAAAGAAATGTAGAAATCTAATTTCAATCCCGCTGACTTCTATTAACACAGCTCAATATAAATTTCATTTCAGGAAAAATTCAAGCGAGAATTCAATAAGCGTTTTTCTGCCTGCTTTTGCAAATTTCGCACCAACTTGACTGCACATGAGCGTACGCTCTCCATGCATACACGTGCCACATCGATACGTTCGAACTTTGCCAATTCGTCGATGCGTATACGCAACAATTTATATGCAGAAGCTGCAGTTGGTGGCGGTGGCGGCAGTGGCGGCGGCGGCGGCGGCGGTTGTGGAAATATTTACTACACATATCGTTACGCAAACTTGCGCAAGGACAGAAGCAACGGCAACAATGACACTTACAACATGATAACTTACACAATTGAGAATGGGGGAACAGTGCGTTTGAATGAGTGCAATAGTAATAATAATGGCATGGCGGCAGGCAGAAATACGAGCAGCGGTTGCACGGAAGTACCACAATGGCGGCGAAATAACTTCAGACCGCTATATCCTGATGTGATTGAATGCGATGATGACTTAGATACGCTGATGCAATCTACACCAACATCCGAAGAGCCAAATTCCAGTTCACGTGGCAGTAATGGAGCCGGCGGTGTAACGGGTGGTCCTGGTTTTGCGCTGACAACGAAAGGGAAAAGTAAGCATACAACAATTCATACAAGACAAAAGCTTAGCGATTTTTAGAGTATTATATGTTTGTATGTATATAAAAACGTTTGTTTGTGTGTTTCTTTGCTTTCCAATTTCTAGGATAGCTGGGCATTGTAACTCGGTGACAGAGCTATATAAATTCCATATCATATGGTAACCTGGAAATTGAAACAAGCCAGTGAGCAGCACATGCGCCGATTGCGAAAGGCTGTGAAAAGCGAATGGGCGTCGTCGCGGTCGACGGAAGCGCTGAAGATACTACTGGAGGTTCAAAC
Source organism: Rhagoletis pomonella (assembly GCF_013731165.1). Taxonomy (NCBI): domain Eukaryota; kingdom Metazoa; phylum Arthropoda; class Insecta; order Diptera; family Tephritidae; genus Rhagoletis; species Rhagoletis pomonella. Next base: position 38,010,932 of record NW_023458564.1, on the reverse strand, counting down.
ATACACACATATGTATGTAGATGTATGTACATACATATGTGCGAAGTATTTGCTGTACCAGCTGGAAAATTGGTTCCTGGAAGTGTGCTGGTTTTGACAATATGCAATTATTTCAACAAATCGCATTTGCATGGCGCAGTTGGCGTTATTCAAGCAATAAAATTAAAAAGTTTGTATGATTTTTAGTGCACGTTTTGGTTTGGTGAATTTAGCGATAACTGTTTGAATTTCGATTTGCAGAAATATTATATCGTTAAGAAACCTTATGGTTTTCTACCCGCGAGCCAAATGTCATTTGGGGGTTTTCAAGAATGAAATTTAAAAATGAAATAAAATGAAAAAATAAGTAAAAACAAAAAAAATATATAAAAACAAATTTAAATGAAATAAATTGAAATAAAAGAAAGCAAAACGAAATGAAACTATGAAGCTTAGATAATAATAAAAATGCTAAAACTCAAAGTGTTGTTTACGAATTTTTATAAATGCATATATGTATGTATCTTTTTATGCTAATTTATGTGGATATTTGCTATTTTAAAAATATGCCAACTATTCGATGTGATACCGACAATTTGAAATTTAAAAAATAATAAAAAAAAAATAAAATATGAAATTTAAAAATTTCTTTTTTTATTCGAAAGCACAATGTAAGTAAATTTTATCCTATTCAAATACATCAGCCGGTGGTTAAAACTAGAGCAGGGCATGACTCGGAGGTTCTAAAAATACCAGAGTATCGAGCATTTGAGGCCATAATTCACGCCAAGGCCAAACTGAAAACGGCTGATAGAGTTTTTAACCCTGAACGTCTTTTGTTAGTCCATTCGAAGTCATTAACCTTTTATTGATGACATGTAACAGAGAAAAAAATATGTATTTAAAATTTTGTTAATGTGTTTTGAAAAATTAAAAATAACTAGTGAACCCGCATGGCGTTCACACGCCAAAAATTGAATTTCAAAAACTTAAAAAATATTCCAAATGTTAGTCAGAGTTATAATAGATCGCATAGTGCATATTTTTATTTTGATCGAATTTCAAATCACCCTATACCAATGAAAAGAGTTCTTAACTAAAAAAATAAAACATTATCATACATCTACAGGCTAAAGCTTCTAATTTGGCCTCTCATTTTTGAGATTCCTTTTCAAAAGTATTCTCAAATTAAAATTTTCTTAACACGTGGTAACTCTCTTGAAACATTCGAAATCTTTACACTAAAGATTTCTTAGTATTATTTCGTTTGACTGCAATGTCTTTATATTTCAAATACTTTTTGAATTAGTTAATTGTGTTAGACCTTTCAAACAGGTGGCAGCCCTATTCCAAAGTACTTTCAAGCTTAATCATTGTTAACTCTTCTTCGCCGGACACTGCGATACATATTTTATTTAACTGATGAATTATGTGGAATTTCAATTTTCAAACATGTGGCAACCCCGCAAAATCTAGTTCAGAAATAAACATTTTTCAAACCCCCTTCGATTGATATCCATATTTTAATAATTCATTTAACTTATAAAATATTTTGAATTTAACTTTTTAAACAGATGGCGACCCTCCTCCAACACCTAAAAAATATTCTTAAAGTTCAAACTAAAGATTTCTTAACACTCCTTCGTTTGACATCCATATTTTGATATTTCGTGTAACTTGTGTATAAGTAAACTGAATTCGACATTTCTAGCAGGTGGAAATCCTCCTAAAACTTCAGCTAAGAAACAAATTTAATAATTTATGTAAGCTTTGTATTTTTGAATAAAACTGAGTTATTTAAAGCCCTGAAGTTTAGCCTATCACATAAATGTGACCCTTGTCTATACCGAAAAATGTCTCTATAGACCAGCGTCACAAATATGTGTCAGGCGTAAAACAATTACTTTTATTATGAATTTGAGTTGCTGAGATACCCAATGACAACCGAAACACACAACACTAGACAAAAACAAATAAAATTCTACCTGGTCTGTGATGATGCACTGCTTAAATATGCTTGGTAGCGAACGTGTTAACTGCAAACAACTAAAAATAAAGATACTTCTCTGTGAGTTCAAAATTTCAGAAATTTGCTTTTCGAGATTTTCGAATATCATGACGAAAAAAAATTGGTATCTTCTTTTTTTCGATAAAGAATGTAAAAAAAAATATTTCACCCCGAAAAAAATTTTATTCAAATTTTGTTAATAATTTTTTTTTTGCTTTTCTTAACTTAATTTTCTTTTAAGTTTTAGTTTGTTGTTTTAAATAGAAACAATTTTTTTTTTATTGTATGAAATTTTTAATAATGTGATTTCTAAGGCTACAGAATAACGTTTGACTGTGGTGAGTTAAAAGACAGTTGCCAGAACTACTCTGTTAGAATTATTTAATTATTTAATATAATGGGTCGTATGCATAAAATCTAAGCAATTGCTTTTACTCAAAATTTCATGCATTTCACTCAAATTTTTTTTGACCAAATCGACTAAAATGTCAGAAATTTTAAGAAAAAGCATTTGCTTCGGTATTATGCATACTGCCTAATGCACGTACAGTATATTTTGCTTTGCTGCCTCTATGCTTAAGTGCACATTTAAGATACCTACCCTAAAATGCGCATCAGAGGCATTATTTTTAACATTTATAAGGAAACTGCTCCGATAGATGCATTTAGCATACCTGCACATTGGCGATACCTGCCTTAAAAATTGTGCGACTAGTATCAATTATCAAAAAAAGTATTACGTTTACCTGTACTGGCCCTACAATTACCTAATTTTACAACTTTTTATTTATTTTGTTCATTTCGCAGAACAACGAAAATGGCTATAAATTTATGTAGTTAAAAAAAAAAAAAAAATAAAAAATTCGCTTGCAGTAATTTCTACGAGGTAAGTGCATCTCCATTATTTGGTTTCATAGGGATTTGGATACCTTCCTCATTGAAGTAATAAAAAAAATTCGCTTAAGTGCCTTTTTCGGTTAAGTGCACAAGTTTTTCGTGCAAGGAAGGATGTGCAGCTAAGCAAAATATACTGTATATCAATTCACCTAACAACATAAATAGTTCGTCAAGTAGACGGCCCAGAGATATAGACACATATCTTTTGGTATGCTGATGGATTTCAAAATCACCTTAAGTCAATATTGACGATTGTGTGAAATTTCATGGGTAGTTTAATCTGTAGCCCTAAGAGCAATGTTTTTTTTTACAATTTACAGATGTAACTATTTATTTGTAAATCTTATTATACCGGCTATTAATTTAAAATCTTTAGCAATAATTCAAGCCAGCGCTGCCAATAAATATTCTGAATGTCCTGCAAAGTATTAAAGTTCCCACAAAATTGCTTTCGCACGCATTATTTTGAGATTTACAGCACGTTAGTCGTTGAAATATGAGCTAAAGTAGAAAATAGCAAACAAATGTGGGCACAAAAACATCTGCATATATTTATTACATGCGTTATATGATTGTGCGACTCGCTGGTATGAAGCGAATATTAGCGAAAATTCCAAAAAAAAGAATTCCTTTTGCGATATGTAAAAGTAAAAATGCACATAGTACTTCAAAACGTAAGAAGCTGCGTAGAATTTAGCAATGAGTGCCGTACAGCAAAATTAAGAGACCTAAGATTATTTTTGAGCGGCCCCTTTTACAGCTTTAAGACGTTGTTAGGCATAGCAAAGGCTTTAAAGTGGAATCTTCTGACATAAAATACTTGTATGTACGGTGGCGAAAATAAAAATAGGGAAGAGACATTTTAGTAAGATTTGGCTTTTTTCTTTGTTTATTATTGTTTATTTTTATAATTTTCTTAATGAAAATATATCTTACTAGTTAATCAAAATTTCAAACTTTGTAGACCATTTATAAATATTCGACGAATTTCAACAAATCTTCATCAAATTTGAAATTTCTAATCAGATTTTTTTTTTGAATTTTTTCGAGTGTGCAGTTTTGTGGCCAATTCAACTTTAGTGCAATAAAGTTTGAAGTAGCTAGGATTTACCGTAGATTTTTGGCAATTTTTTGTTCACGCATTTTCC
>NW_023458564.1:38004268-38006800 GCF_013731165.1 Rhagoletis pomonella | reverse complement strand
GTTCCGGCCCAGAACGACAAACGGTTGCAGTGCCAAATAAGATCTTTTTCACTAAGTTCACAAACTTTGTTTTCTCTTTCATTTTCATCTTTGTTCATCTCTATCTGACATTGTTTTCACCTTTTTATTTTAGCATCTTATCATTCTCATATTTACTTAATAATTTATACCCACATGTTTTTAAAAAATCTCTTCCTAAGACAGCATCATAGCCCATTGTCCCATCAGATACAACCACAAAATTTACTGAAAACTCTTTTCCATTCAATAGAACATAACACACAAATTCTCCATACGTATGGACTTTTGATTTATTCAAACCAAAATATTACGGGCTGCTTGCGCGAGTTGTGAGCAGCCGTCGAGTCTTAAGCAACAAGGGACCACATACCATGTGGTCTATTCCCTGTGTGACCTAAAGCTGAATATAACTGTTCTTGGGAAGTATCTTATCGGGTAAATGCAGCAGTAACATTGGTTCGGTGTTGCGCTTGATGCCAGTCTGAATAAAAGGGATACGAAGGAACCCTGCTGGAAGGAGTTTCCACAGATACGAAGAATGATTGCAAGGGCTCGCCAATCTGAACAGAATTACATCGCCCAAACAACTACCCCTTTTCGGGTAAAACACGAGACATTGCATTACGTAGAAATGGCTGTCATGGGAATGTATGTGTTGTTTCATATCGCTGATCGGTGATCTCAAGATTGATTGTCGCAATTGTAGACACATTTATATGAAAAAGATCCGCCTAGAAATATTTCCTACTGAAAACTGAAGAAAAGCAGTCGCCACTGGTTACACATCAAAGCCATGAGACTCTGCACTCATACACACAAGGTCACTGAAGCCATAACATGTGAAAATGGTGGCATTCCTGTTAGCTCGCTAAATAGCTGCTATGTAAGTACTATCGTGATATATATCTTGTATCACCAAGCCAGCCGCAGTCCTACTTGTATATAATATTCATCATTGTAATTGGCTTATGGCACCGGGCGATTAAATTAAGCATTTCATTAATCTAAATGTCAATCAATTTGATATTGACAACGATATCAGTGCTGCAACTTAATAAAAGACCACGCATGCGGAACAAGCACTTACACGGACTAAGAAGGCTGAGATACTTCTCACGAATTGCGGTGACGGTAATTTTTTTATTATGAATTTTTGTATGCACAATATTACATTCAGTTTTTCAGTTAGTCTGCCAAATCAAGCTCAAGTAAACGTACGCTCGAATTCATTATATCCTGTTTCTATAGTGTCGGGCCGAATTTAAAGGCACGTAAGTTAATTGGGGGAAAGCGATGAGGTGGTTGATATCGTGAGGTATAGTTTCTTAGTAAATATGAATGTATCCTGATCCAGTATGTAGACCTTAGTTGAAGCTCTACGTTAACAAATAGTTGAACTCCGTTGACACCAATCATGGAGTGAGAGTGTTTAATTTACTCTGGATAAATATCGCTGATGGCTTCTCTGTTCAGCGTCGGCTCTGGTGGTTGTGCGGTATAGGTATGGATATTGTCCATGATTTCATAAAGATGGCTTCTGAATTGCCTGCTTCCAGTAAATGTGTTCGGCTACTCCCTGCGATAGTAGACAAGCAGAAACTACTTGAGACGACATCTGAAGGCTTTACAAGTCTGTAACTTCGTTTGCTTAACTGCGTCCCAATATTCGCTGGTGATATGAAGGCCTTTTTAATGCCATTTTTGTATCTAAGGCTGGAAAGCGTAATAAGAGCTGCCAATCTGAGCGACGTCATATATAGCAAAATAAAGATGTTGCTGGCGTATGCAGATGATATCGACATAGTCGATCTAAAACAAAGGGACGTATACGCATCATTTTTCAGTTTAGAAAACGAAGCTAAAGAGGTTGGTCTAGCTGTGAATGACGGCAAGATAAAGTACTACCTCCTGGCAACATATAAAGAGTCCACGCGTTTAGAGACATACTTCACTGTTGGCAGCTATAACTTTGAAGTAGTGAAGAACTTTGTCTTCTTAGGATCCAGCATAAACACCACCAATACCGTCATCCTGGAGATCAAGCGAAGAATAACTCTTGGCAACAGATGATACTTTGAGCTCGGTAGCTAATTAAAAAGCAGAGCCCTCTCTTGAAGAACAAAAATTACAGTCTACAAGTCTCTCGTCATGACCGTTCCTCTATATGGCGCAGAAACGTACACGATGGGAAGGCTTTGGATGCTTTCGATAGAACTATTCCACACAAGATCTACGGCCCTATTCGCGTGGACGACGGGTATAGGTAGGTGAAGATGGAATGACGAACTCTATGAGCTTTTCAGTGACATGGACATAGTCAAGCGCATACAAATACAGCGATTTTGCTGGCTTGGATATGTTGTACGCATGGATGGTGACGCTCCCGTGAAAAGATTCTTCGAGTCCGCAGCGATGGGTGGGCAATGAAAGCAAGTGCGCCAACGATTAAAATGGAAGGACCAAGTGCAGAAGGACCTGGTTGCGCTCAGGATGAGCAACTGGCGCAAATTC
>NW_023458564.1:37981734-38004168 GCF_013731165.1 Rhagoletis pomonella | reverse complement strand
GTGTTGTGTTGTGTTGTGTTGTGTTGTGTTGTGTTGTGTTGTGTTGTGTTGTGTTGTGTTGTGTTGTATTGTGTTGTGTTGTGTTGTGTTGTGTTGTGTTGTGTTGTGTTGTGTTGTGTTGTGTTGTGTTGTGTTGTGTTGTGTTGTGTTGTGTTGTGTTGTGTTGTGTTGTGTTGTGTTGTGTTGTTTTGTGTTGTGTTGTTTTGTGTTGTGTTTGTTATATCATTTATGTTATGTCATTTTATGTCATGTTATGTTATATTTTGTTATGTTATATTATGTTATGTTATGATATGATATGTTATGTTATGTTGTGTTGTATCGCTTTGTATTGTATTGTGTTGTAATGTGTTGTGTGGTGTTGAGCGCTGCCAAAAAAAACCAACTAGGTATATAACGGACACCCTAATACATCGGTCGGCCGCTGTGGTGTAGTGGTAAGCAGTGCGCGCTTTCACTCATCAGCACCTGGGTTCAAGCCCTGGTAAAAGCAACATCCCAAAAAATATAGAAAAAGGTTTTTTCTTAACAGCGGTCGTCCCTCGGAAGGCAATGGCAAACCTCCGAGTGTATTTCTGCCATGAAAAACAGCGTAAAACTGTAGGTCCCTCCGCTTTGTGTGACAATATCAAGGCGCACGCCACAAGTTGGAGGAGAAGCTCGGCCAAACACTAACATATGTGTAAGCGCCAATCTATTATTATTATTAATACATAGAAGCATAACACCTGTAAAGGACGAGCTAGTCACTAAAGTTTAGCAATTAATTTATTTGGTTTTTGTTTAACCATTTATTTATCTGTGAACGGGGCATGCTTACATATTTGTAAACAAATCAAAGACTCATTCAGACATACGTAAGTATGAAGAGAATTTTAATCAGCTAAATGTGCATGTTTCATCTTACATGCAGAAGCGGTTATTCATACATACATTCTGTACATATGTGGAATACGTGTATTTATTTGGCTTCTTATGATTACGGGTGATTCCAAATCAATTGGCAAGCACATAGCTTCTATGCCACTCTGCTGCCACATTGATTTGATTAATTAAGTATGTTTGTAGGCACATATGTAGGTATGTAGGCTCATATATGGTATACAATTTTGTGGAAGAACACCAAAGGAATTACGCGATTGCCGTTTGAATTATTTGTGTTGGAATGGTCGTGCGCTTTTCTTATCATGTGTCTTTTGTATTTGTATACAGTTCATTAATTAACGATTCAAAAGGATATGCTGTGGTTGCCACAAATCAACTATCTTTACTAAATGCTTTATGATCTTATTTCTACCAAAGTATTTTTTTGTCAAACAATATAAAATCATTAATTATATTATACATATATGTCTTTCTATTTCAAAAGAATGATTCTACGACAATTTATCGATGTTTTTTTTGCAAATAGGTTATCAAAACTAGCTATAACTTTCTACAAAATTATAGAATCCCTCATAAAAATAAAATACGATCTACCATTCAGTGCTGCCAACTGTATTAAGCTTTGAAGTCCCATATTGAGAATAAAAAAGTGCTAAAATGTGCCAAATAGATAAACAAAAGTGGCAAAAAGGTGACATTATTTTTAATTCTTCCCATTCAGCATTAAGATTAGAAACACATCCCTAAAACAAAAGACCAATGCCAAAGTAAGATAAACCAGTTGTATACACTATTCAAAATTTTAGTTTAGAAATGTATTGAAATATTATTGTTTTACAAAAGTGCCATTTTGGCACTTTGTGCCAAGTTGAAAAATTAAGTGCCATTTGATGTAAAAAATAGGGAAAAAATGGCACGGTTTGAGCCAAGTTGGCAGCTCTTGTACCATTATAAAATTGTAGCGTAGTTCGTCTAGCGGTGCCTTTTTTGCAACTCTTACTTTCTAAAGAGCTTATAAAATTTAAGATCATAACAGAAAGATATAAAAACGTATACCTAAGAGGGTTTAAAGTCTTATTTTATGAACTACTAGCAAGTACCCGGCGTGATTCGTTGCGCTTTAAAAGTGCTTATTTATAAATATGAATGGAGATTTTAAAACAAATTTTCGATTTTTGAAGTATTCTTTATTTTTTATAAATGCGTATATTTTCGAAAAAATTTAGAAAGTAGCTACTTACTCTTCTCCTTGAAATTTATAATTTATAATCTTATAACTCGTGTCTACATATCGCGTACATTCTTCAAAAGTGTATTAATTCAATATTTACCTTATCTTATCAATTTAACTAAATTGAGTTTTTCAAATAGGCAACCGCTTCGAAAATATTTTCGACAGTAAAATTTCTTCAACCTCTTTAACTTAACACCAAAATTGTAATATTTCATTTATTTTAACAATTTAAATGAATAAAATTTTTCAAACATGTGGCAACCCTCCTTAAAAATATTCCCGGCAGTAAACTTTCCTAAACTTGTTTATCTTATTAATTACAATAAATAAAAATTTTCAAACAGATAGCACCGTTCCCCAAATGCTTTTTCGGCTGTGAGCCTTCTGAAACCTCTTTCTTTTGACAGCCATATTGCAATATTTAATTTATCTTATCAATTTAGAAAAATCAACTGTTTCTTCTATATTTTAAGTTATACCTCAAGAAAAAGCGGAGCGGAGCAAAGGAGCAAGGAGCTAAGAGGATTTTGGCTGGAGCGGAGCTGGGGAAAAGAGTTGCAACAAGTAATTTTTAGCAAAAAAAAACCGACTTCTCATCACCGACTTATCTCATGATCCACTGATCGGATCTCAACCAGATTAGTATGGGACCACCTCTGAGACACTACCTTTCCGATGCAAAAAGAATTATCGAAATATCGGTTGGCGTGGTCCAAAGTAATGCGGTAACATACATAAAAAAAAAAAATATATATACTCCGACGAACTGATAACCTCCGCCTTTTTTGGAAGTCGGTTAAAAATTCATTTGCTCCTTAGCTCCTTAAAGAAAGTTTAATTTACTCTTTGCTTGTGCCACTGAAAACAAGCATGTTAAATAAATTGTCATTCTGTTTTTAATTGGCAATACAGTTCATTGCACAATACCCAGCATTCAGGAAATACAATTTTCATTAATTTTCGCATTTGGAAAACGTTGGGAAAAGATGATGTTATTTGAAAGCAATAATTGTTTATTATTTGTTCAAGCTGAAAGCATGTATATTTCAGTAGTTTGCGCTTCCTTATTTTTTTCAAACCATGAAAAATCATCTGCAGAAGGAAAGAAAAATTTCAAAAAAACAGCCAAAAACGTATCTGTTTCGTAACAATTTTTGGTTCTTCTCTGTACAAATGTACTTTTCTGCCGCACACTTTGGTGGAAAAACGGTTCGTCAAAGTGTCCGAAAATGGAATCGGCAAACGGAAAAAATTCCATATTTCATCCACTTTTTTCCTTTTTTCGGATCCATTTTCGGATTTTTTGCTGGTTGGGTTAATATCCGCCATTTCATTTACAAGACAAAATGTACGGGGATCATGTAAGTAACTACCTGTACATATGTACATATCTATGCATAAAAAAGTAAATAAAATAAAATGTCAGCTAATTTTTTGGCCGTTAGGACTCGATATGTACTAAGTAATAAAAACAAAGTTTTTATTGGGAGCGGGAGCGAAATTAAATACAGGAGCGGAGCTAGAGCGGAGCGCTGAAAAAACCTTTGCTCCGAAGCTCTGGTTTAAAGTTATATGGAGTTTATTCGGCTGAGTAGCAGTGTATATATTTTTTGGCTTATTTGACTTAGGGCCATATTCTCAATGTCTTGTTAACACTAATCTCCGCTCAAACATCGTCATCGACCTAAAACCTATAAAAAAGGCAAAACAAAATAGCGAATAAGGTAGGAAAAGGCAAAAAAAGGTATTGCAAAAAAAAGCAAAATAAGGCACTAAAAAAAGACAGAAAATACGAAGAACAATCAAAAAATATGTTTATTTTAGAAATGCTTATATTACAAGTAAAAAGAGAAAAACTATGAACTAGTTTCATTATGAAAAATTTGTACTTTGAATCTTTGACTATTTTATCCTTTCGAGTTTTTAACTCATAAAACTTTAATATGTATAGTTGTAGTAACATTGAACCACAAGATGCATTTTGAAGTTTTCTGGCAGCATTTTCATTCGATTTTCGCGAAGAAAAACCTTGAATGTACTAAATGTGCGCTCGACGTAAGTTGATACAAGTGGAGCCCAATTTAAATATGGAACGTTTGAAACGTTCATATTATCAGGAATAAGTGCCCTTTCCTCGCCCTTTACAATTTTATCCACACCCCTTATTGTCTCCAAGCCTACGTTAGCTGAGAAAACGGCTTTGAATTTTTCCAACACCAATTTGACAAGCGGTCCCTGCGCTTCTATAAGCCGCATGGGCATGCGTATATTTTTTAATCTTAAAAAAAAATTGTAAATGCTATAATCACTTTTTTGAAGGTAGAAAAGGCAAAAAAAGGCAAATATCTTAAAAAAGGCAAAATAAGGCAACATCAAATGTGTATATATGGAATCAGGGAAAGCTAAATCGTGGACATTCTTAATCGAATATACTCTATCTCTTCAGCAGAAAAAAGGCAATTTCCATAAAGTCCGTTCCTTGCTTATAACGCTGTGTCGGTAAAGTTGGCAACGATGCTTAACTGAGGATTAGTGTTAACCAGATATTGAGAAACTGGTCCTTACGGCAGTTTTCACGATTGCCTGCTAAAAATTGATGACCGATATGCTTTATCGACTTTACATCGATTGCCTGTTATAAGTAGGTGAGCGAAAAATTCGCCAGCTAGTCAACGCAACGGTTATCTTTAACAGGCAGTCTAGAAAACGGCCTTTAAAATTCAGTTTGTTTTTTCAAATACTCTTTCCGCACTCCTCTTACTACTTTTAAATGATCTCTCAGCATGTCTTAAAATCAACATTCGTTACCATATGTCATTTCGATGAAAGACTCTGAATCAAATAGAACTTTTCAAAAAATCTTAATTTTCATAGGAATATACTGATATTCAATTTTGACATATTCTTTAATAATCATATTTATGCATGTACGTTTTGTTCAATATTACCTCTAACAGTACTAGCAATTATTTGTGGTTTATAGTTGCCCAAAAAGATTACTGATCAAAGAAAAGATATAAGGAGGGGTAATAAAGAAGTGTCCCTTAAAATAAGGAACACATTATAGAACAACCTGTGTTTTCGGCATTTCATCAAATCGTTACTTATTAAAAAATGGTTAAATAAACAATTGGATATTCATTTTGAAAGTCTTCTACTAAAGAGCATTACAATTCCGACTTAACTGTTTTTGGACCACCCTAATGCACATACATATGTACCATCAGCGATATATATACATACATACATATATAGTACTTATTACCTTATTTTCATTCATTCATGCATTATACTTACCATTTTCCATTCATTGCTTTCCAGATATGTGCAAATTGCAAAAACGAGGTTAAAATACGACTCATGTGCGTTTTTTCGTTCTCTGTGTGGATTAAATATTGAAATCGTTTTATTGAGGAAGTTTCACATTAACATACTTAAATATGGATGAGTTTCCCGTTGTGCATATACCAGAAGATGATGTGCTCGAGGAGGAGGAGTTTGGTAAGTGCAAGTATTTCTATGTTCGAATAACAAATAGGTAATGTTAAATTTTTTTTTTAGAAGGCTATACGCATTTGGGTTAGCAACAGAATTGGTATCTGGCCAGGATTTTATAAAGGGGAGTAGGGAATGAGTGATGACTAATGACTTATGACTAGCTTATAACTAATGACAAATAACTAGTGAATAATGACAAGTGGCTTATAAGTAATGACTAACGACTAATAACTGAAGGCTAATGACTTAGCGAATGATTATAATTTTTTATAAATGTCCTTTAAAAAATTAGGAAAAACATAAATTTATTACTAAAAACTAAAAAATGTTGTCGAACTCAAGCCAAGAACTCTGACTACGTTAGCAAGAAATTCTCCACATAACTGCGATTTGTCACTTTTGCGTAATCGATTGGTAAATTCAATGATTTATTGCCTTATTTGCTCATATTTGCAAATGTTTTTAAACAGGAACATTTAGCACCCGTTTTTTGTATATAGAAATAATTGCACTCTATGCTATTTTGCTTTTGGCAGAAATGTGGTTATTTAATGCGTCAATTTAATTTATTGTTGGTTAATTGCATATTGAGAAACAAAAGTAAGCGTGTGTGCCGCTCTATTTGATGTTTTATTATAGCATTTTAAAATTAAATTAAATCCTTTTCATATTAGGCGAAACTTTATTCAAATTAATTGAAGCTATTTGCAGATTCAGTGAAACTTTATTTAAGTTAAAATTAATTAATTTCCAAATTAGTTTAAACATTATTAATTTACATATTATACACAAAAATTTTACTCAGCTTGACAACAATAATTACATTGTGGTAGAAGTTATTGCTGCTCTTGATTGTAGTTGGATTTTATATATGAAAAAAAGTGGATAAAAGCAACAAAAGTTTAAGTGGCGAAGTTAGCTCAGTGGGTAGACCATTGGCTTTGTGATTCGCGGTCGCTGGTTCATATTTCAGTTAACGCGGTTGAAGAAGTCTGATGAGGAGATCATCACTTGTAATCTAACGAAAAGCCCACATTTTTTAAGTTTTCGCACAGGCTGCAACCCCTTCGAAAAATAAGACCTTACTGAAAATCTGAAGTCGAAGCCTTTTCATTTGGCACCTAATGTTTATTTTTTTAAATTGAATGAACTTTGCAAATCTTAAGTCATTAACAAAAAATACCCTCCCGAATTATATATACATAATTTTTAAATAGGTGGCAACCCCTCTTAAACAAAAAATAAAAACTTATTTCACATGCAGAGACCATATCCGTTCACTGGGTACCTCAGTTTTTGGTCCAACAAGCGGTGAATATCTTTTATTTTAAATTTTTAAAAAGTGGCAACCCTACTCAAAATGTAATCCATTATTGAATATCCTAAATGCCGAGCCCCCTTATTTGACACCTCATTTCTTGTAATCCAACGAACAGTGCGGATGTAATAATATTTTAGACAGCTGGCAACCCTATAGTAGCTTAAGCTACTAAAGATGATATTCCTATCGATACAGATTATACTTAAAAAATCTCGTTTAGTGAGATTAGCGTGTTCAAAGAATCTCGCCTTTCTTTTAAACTATGTATAGAAGATTGTAATTTTTAAATAGGTGGCAACCCTACTAAAAAAATAAGAGTTTTTGTACAGGCGAAGGCCATTTCATTTGATATCTCATTTTGTAATCCAACGAGCGGCGAAAATCTTTTTACTTTTTATTAGGTGGCAACCCTACTCAGAAAAATAGTCCATTATTGCACATCTAGAAGCCAAGGCTTTACGTTTGACTGAGACGGCGCAGAACTGATGGCTAAGCTTATTATGATTGTATATAGTAATTTTATCAAAAAAGTTTAAACATTTGTGATTTTCTAGAGGCCCATCCGATGGTCCGATGTTTGTAAGTACCAGAAAGAGAAGAGATAGACCCATTAAAATTTATACTTAAATGATCAGAACGTCGAGCTGAGTCGATTTAACTATGTCCGTCTCTCTGTCTGTCCGTCTGTCTGTCTGTTTCTATGCGTCTAGTCTCTCAGTTTTCGAGATATCCGGATGAAATTTAGTAGGTGGGTGTATTTTTATAATTAATTAATCATTTGTCGGAACCGGAAGAATCGGATCACTATAGCATATAGCTCCCATACTACTGATTGTTCAGATATGTGATTTTTCGTTATAACTTCTTCATTTATGCAGCTAGAAACATGAAATTTTGCAATACTTGCACCCATTACACTGTGAGACAAATGGTAGGGGTCAGTGATCGGGAAGGGTTCAAACTACCGGGGAAAGTTATATCGGTAAAAAAAAAGTTACACGTGTCCCGGCGTTTCGCTGGGCCACGTCTAGGAATCGAGATATATATGTATATAACTATCATATAGGGGAAATTGTCCCTTTGGTGGTCTTTTTTTGACAAAACTCGAGAACCACTCGTCCGATTTTGCTCAAACAAATTTAAAAAAATTAAAAGTTTTAAAAAAACTTAATATTTTAGGAAAAAAATATTTTTTCTTCATACATTTATTTTTACCGGCAAAACTGTTGATTATATAGAAAATCGTTATATGAACAGATTAAAGGAGTTGTAATTTTTAATTTTTTTTTGTTTGAGTAAAATCGGACTAGTGGTTCTCGAGTTATGTCAAAAAAGACCACCAAAGGTGACAATTTCCCCTATATGATATTTATATATATATCTCGATTCCTAGACGTGACCCAGCGAAACGCCGGGACACGTATAACTTGTTTTTGACCGATATAACATTTCCCTTTGGTTTCATCCCATCCCGATTTTGACTGGCGCATAGTGTTATCAACAAGAAAACTTAGTGTGAAAATTACAAAGATCGGGTCACTAGAACTTATAGCTTCCATACAACTGATTTTTCAGATATAGGATTTTTCGTTCCTCCATTTATGCAGCTAGAAACATGAAATTTCACACTATTTTCACTCAATAACAGAAAGTTTACAGTAAAATTAACAAAGATCGGGTCACTATAACCTATATATTGCCTCCATACAACTGATTGTTCAGATATGGGGTTTTACTGTAAAACTCCTTATTTGGACAGATAAAATCGATAAATTTCTTAAGCTATTTTATAAATAATAATACAAAGGCTACTGAGAAAATCGTCAAAATATATGCCGTATAAGCTTTATCTCTTACACCACTGATTGTTTAGATACCAGTTTTTGCGATATATCTCCTTTATGTAGGAAGCTAACCCCACTAAATTGTATTACCGGTTTACATACCGATCACACAGCAGTTAAAATCACTTCGATGGGTGCTATATAAGGTATATCTTCCATACCTCTGATTGTTTAGATATAATTTTTTATATATTTATGTATCTCCTATATCTATGTTTGCTGTGAATATATAATTTTTTTCAAATGCAGTAATCTGTTAAAGTAAAATTTTCATATGTTTACGAAAGGTATGAAGCCGTCGGCATAGCCGAAGACAGCGCTGCTCTTACTTGCTCGGTGTCAGTTCGTTCCCAGTTACCATCAGCCAGTCAAACTACTAACTCGCGTTGCATCCGACCCTTCAAGTTTTTGGCTACTTTCCTTAACGCACAGAGGCGCACCACGCACCTTTGCTGCAATTAAGCTGTCGAATGCACGTAAATTGCGCTTGAAGCACAATTATCCCGTCTATTACAACGTGATCAATTTGGTTTTTCGTTCTTGGAACAGAGGACCAAAAGAATTTGTGGATATTTTGATGTTGTGCCTGATATTAATATTAACTCTCATATCGATGAGTCAATCTCCGTTTTCAAAATTATTGACATAAAGGTTGAATTACCCGACTAAAGAATCAAATATGGCTACCTTGTCTATCATGGAATTGAATTGAAAAGTGCGATTTCATTTCGATTTGATCTCGATGTCCCCTTCCCTCCGCCGTAGTGCGCGCACAAATGAATCTAAAGTGCTAAAGTATAGCAATACACTCTCTGATGGCGGTGAACTAGGAGACAAGATGTGTCGTAATTTCCGCCTAACCACAAATGCCTAACCACCAAATTTGGGCGCGGTCTAGTGGCATATCAATTGCATTTCTTGTACTGCGGTGATGTAAGCTCTGTTATATGATTAATGACCTAGCGAGCTAAATACAGCGATACAGAAAATATCCTACCAACTAAATAGGTTGCTGAATGAATTCATATGTGATTTGAATGGCTAATGGCCTTATGTCAGTGTTTGTAACTGGCGATGTGATCGTAATATATATCTACTAAATAGTAAATGAACTGTGTTTTTTTTTCTCTTTTAATGAAAGATGCCACTGAAATAATGGAATAGCACGTGTCGTAACCTGCTGTAGTTAACAGATTTTTAAATTGCTAACTTCCAGGAAAACTTCAAAATTCTGATCGATTACATTTACATTTCACATGAACATACATCCATAATTAAAATACAAAACGCAATCGCATGCTGATTTTATTTTTCATTCTTTTCAGAACGTCTTTACTCCGCACCACTCGAAATTATCATCCTCCTTTCCATTTTCTATGGTAGCATAAGTATTTTAGCTGTCATTGGCAACTCGCTGGTTATATGGGTGGTGATTACAACGAGACAAATGCGTACCGTTACCAATACATATATAGCGAATTTAGCCGTTGCCGACGTAATCATTGGACTTTTCTGTATTCCATTTCAGGTACGTATTTACACTAAGCTGAGACATTAATAAACACATAGCTTATATGGATAGTGTATGTACACTAGGGTGGTCCACAAATGTAAAGTCGGAATTTTAATTTTGTTCTATTTCAAAAAAATATGCTCGAATTTTTTATTTTGAAATTAACTAACATTTAGAGGTCGCTCAAAGCGCTCAAAGTTTTCCCATTTTTATATGAGAAAAGAAAAAAATAACTTTTCCCAGAAATGTTATGGAATTCTTGAAAATCAATATTTTCGGAAGACTGTTTTTTTTCAAAAGACTTCAAGGAATAGAACCAAAGTTGCTTATTTTGCGATTGCTTAATACTAATGATTTTTAATGGGTCCCTTCATTGAATTTTTTTTGGGGGTTTTTGGGGGACCTATAAAAAATATTTACTAACAAAAATGGTTAAATAAACAATTGTTTATTTTTACTGGAAGTCTCCTGAAGAGAAATAGTGTTTTCCAATCGAAAAATACTAATTTTCAAGAATTCAATACCATTTTACAAAAAGTCGTTTTCCCCCATATAAAATACATAGAAAACTTTGAGCGACCTCTAAACATTTTTTGATTTAAAATTAATAAAGGGGTATATTTTTCGGTACGGAATCATCCGAGGGGACGAAGACATAAAAATTCCGACTTTACTTTTTCACATGCATTTTTCACACCCTCGGGCACGTGTAGGTAAATATGGTTAATTTGTAGGTATGTCGGATGTGGCTGTGTTGTTTCCAAGGTGGAAAAATATTGAAGAAAAACCTTACCTTATTTTCGAACGTGAGTTAATATAAAAAAGCTCAAATACGCACGCTTTATTGTGTGTATGCCCGAATTTATGTAAGCGAATATACATACATACATACATACATGCTATTTATTGCCCAAAAACCTGTTACATTTTTTCCAACTTAGTTCTGCAATAAAACGCCTGAGGTTGAAACATAATATTTATAGTAAAGCATTAACTATAATATTTATGAAAGGTGTAATAATAGCTTCTGATTGATGGTAAAATGTAGTTACATTTGGCAGGACACACATTAGATGATTCAAATTTATGTTGCTATTTGTATATATACATATACATACAAACGAACTTATATTTGATGGTTAGTTAAAACAACTTAACATTTTTAAATTAAATATGGACAATTGAGTAGTAAATAAAAAAAAATCAAGCGTTCAGGCTTTTCCACGTTTTTAATCTTAACTCGACTTTAATTGTTTAAACTTGTTGGCTCAGTTACATATACATATAGCTTAGACACACTTGCGCTCAGCTGATTAAGTTAAGTAAAATGTTGACCAGTTTTGGCTATTTTTCTGAAAACTTCGAAGTAGCCATTTTTATGGACGAGTCAAAAATGGATTGTGGCGTAGGGGCGGACATTTTTTCAACCGACCTCCAAATCGAAGAGTGTATTCGACTACCGAATTCAGCCAGTGTTTTTTAGGCAGAGGTCTTTGTCATCAAAAGGTGGCTAATAGCAGGTGCAAAGACCGACAATCCTGTGGGGTCTGCAGGAGTCTGTAGTGCAAAACGCACCGCATTTCTCATAACACTGAACAGGAGCGATTTATCTCGATTAATTACCGTTTACACAGGGAACTGGGCCATGGGAATCCGTGCTGCAAGACTAGTGCTCGAACACAACACTTCGTGTCGTAGCTGTAATTCGCGAGATGCAGAAGAGAGGGTGGAGCAAATGCTCTGTAATTTGCCAGCACTATGTAGTACTAGAATCAGGCTTCTAGGCGAACTCTGCTGCTGCGGCTGAACAAACATAAGTTATATTAACCCACTGCAACTTCTTAAGTTCTTGAACTCCACATGCTGGATTTAAGAGACTTCTGCTGCTTTCTTTTCAGGTTAAATTGCAAGTAGCGTTAATTGGAGTTACTTAACCAACCAACCAACCGAGATCAGTTAAAGGTTTTGTACAAAAAAAAAAAATACCAAAAATTTAAAAACAAATGAGCGATATATGTATGTGTGTATCAAACACACAGAGGCCAAATCAATACAAGTTTTTTTTGGAAAAAATTATTTCAGCCCTCTAACCATTAGGAAATGAATAAGAGATACTTTTTTAATATCTTAATAAATTTTTTTTTCTTGGATTTTGTTATTTGTGGCCTTATAACAATTATATTCAAAAATTTTTATTAAGCTTGAGTCTGTTTTTTTAATGAAAAACTATTGTGGAAAAGCAACAACAATTTGAAAAAATGGTAGAAGTGATAGCTATTTCGGAAATCACCACATTTCCTCATTAGACTTCTTCAGCGGGATTCGAACCGACGACCCCAGCTGAGTCAGCCAGTGTTTATTAAAAAAAAAAAATTACTTTAATTTAGAGGAGTGTGTATTTTAATTTGCCACAATTTCAGTTGCCCATTTAAAAAGCTAGAACGACAAATTACTCTTTGTAGAAAAAAATTTAGTATGTATGCAGTTTTGTAGCAAATTTTTTCTTAAAAGCGTAAGTAAAAAGTGAAATACGGATATCAGCGAAAAAAATAAAACTAAACAAATAAAAGCCCGCATTGCTCAACAATGTACACTGAGAAAAAAATCAACCATAAATTGGTTAATATATTTAACTAAATTCAAACTTGAAAATGAACCAAAGTGATTTTCGGTTAATATTGGCAATGCCTTGGTTGATATTTTCAACAATGAATTGGTAATATTAATCACATATGTGATTACGTTAAACAAATTTTTGGTTGCCGATTTTTTTGTTAGAATGCGCTTATGTTCTTCTGCACTTCACAGATGCTTTTTCAGAATCCGGAGCTACAAAACCAAAGTTAGGCAATAACTGCAAATATCTCTGCACACTTAGCCCGTAGCCGTTCTGTCATTTTGCCCTCAAATTTTGAACTTGAATAAACTTTCTTCGCCGTTTGATTGCGTTATGCACTTCACAGATGCTTTTTCGTAACTAAGAACAAAAAAAAGACAAAACCAAAAATTAAATTTCGATCTGGCATCTCTAGTCGGAAGTGATTTTTTATAGATATCTGGAAAATCTTAGGGTAAAGAAGAATTTTAAACGCCGTGACTTAAACTAACAGACAATTTTTACACAAAACTGTTTTTATCCAATCATTAAATATATAAATTTAGATAGAAAATTCATAAAAATGGAAAATTTTTATGAAAATGTCCCTCTATAAAGCACTTTAAATGCAATTTTGAAAGTTTTAACCGTTTACTTCAGAAATCTGTGTAATTAATTGAAACACTCTCTCACATACATATATGATGAATCTTATCAGTACAACAATGCAACTTGAAACATTTTGTTTATAAATTTCCATTTTCAGTTTCAAGCTGCTCTTCTACAACGCTGGAATTTACCTTGGTTTATGTGCGGCTTTTGTCCCTTCGTTCAAACATTGAGTGTAAATGTGTCCGTGTTTACTTTGACGGCCATTGCGATCGATCGACATCGCGCGATCATCAATCCTTTGAGGTAAGATAATTTTCATAAGAGAGTATACAAATTTAAATATTTTCAAGATGTGTATATAGGGTAGTATATACTACAAAAATATAAAAATAACAACCATTCATAGCATATGTATCTACTACATGCATTACTGCTTTCGAGCTGAAAATGCAATTACATACAAACAAAACTCAATTTACTAAAGTCTTTGAGAATACATACTTACAGCCCCATATAAATATTTATTGCTCATACGTAGAGTCATACTAGTATTTGGCATCCATTTGCGTGCATGCTGTATTTGATACACTTGTTAAGAGAGCATTAAATTGTAATTTGAGAATGTGCACTGGTGGTTTGTGATGCAGTGAAACTTTATGCAAACAAAAACTGAGTATAACAAGTTTCTTTGATTTGCTTATAGGTACATACATATGTATGTAGTTACTATACAGCAATTTGAAATAGACAAATGAACATGAAAAGTTAATAAACAATTCGTGAAAGCAATTGAAATGAGTAAAAGCCAAATAGATACAAAAATATCAATCACCTTTGACTGCGCAAAGACTACATAATTTGAATCTAATTTTCGATGAAAAATTTATTTTAAATAAATATTGCTTTGTTGGTGTTTGTACATTAGAGAGGTCCAATTGTTAAAGTGCGAATTTCAATGCTATACAGTATATTTTGCTTAGCTGCACATCCTTCTTTGCACGAAAAACTTGTGCACTTAACCAAAAAAGGCACTTAAGCGAATTTTCTTTACTACGTCAATGAGGAAGGTATCCGAATCCCTATGAAACCAAATAATCGAGAAGCACTTACTACGTAGAAATTACTGCAAGCGAAATTTTTACCGAATGGTATCTAATGATCTATATAACTACATAAATTTATAGCCATTTTCGTTGTTCTGCGAGATGAGCAAAATAAATAAAAAGTTGTAAAATTAGGTAATTGTAGGGCCAGTGCAGGTAAACGTAATACTTTCTTTGATAATTGATACTAGTCGCACGATTTTTAAGGCAGGTATCGCCAATGAGTAGGTATGTTAAATGCATCTATCGGAGCCGTTTCCTTATAAATGTTAAAAATAATGCCTCTGATGCGCATTTTGGGGTAGGTATCTTAAATGTGCACTTAAGCATGGAGGCAGCAAAGCAAAATATACTGTGTATCGAAAAAATATACTCCTGTTCTTTTTCGAAATCAAAAAATACTTAGGGTTCGGTCAAAGCGCTAAAATTTTCTAAGTATTTTATATCGGAAAAATTATTTACATAAAATGTTGCGTGAATAAAGAAAAAATTACAAAATGCTTTCCTTTTTCTTTCTGATTTAGAAGAAAGTATGTTTAGTGAAAATAATCTTCAATTTACCACCAACGGTTTTCATTCCGATAGTTTGCGAAATTTTTGTATGAATATATACAAATTTAAAACTCACAAGCACTTAGTAGTCTTTAAAAAATATGTATGTTTATACATATGTATGTAGCTTTCATACTTCCATTAAATATTTTCATTTTCCACCTCCACAGAGCACGTCCCTCCAAACTATTTTCGAAATTCATTATACTTGGAATTTGGCTGGTGGCGCTCTTTTTCGCCACCCCCTCTGGCATTGCCTTTCGTGTTGAGTTGATGTACGAGCGCTACAGGGGTAAGTAGATGTATGTATGTACATGTATGTATGTATGTGTGCTTATTACTTTCTCGTGTACTCGTATGTATATAGGCACAAAGTCTTGTTTCCCCTACCTTCTGATATTTAATAATCCATTTTTTTGCTCCTTTTTGTTTTGTCTATTTTCTCCAACTTTTTGTTGAATGCGCCCAAATAAGAGGACAATGTCATCTACAATGTTACTCGCCCCTTCTGTATGAATGTCAATCTTTCGGATGAACAGTTGAGAGTTTATCGCTATGTGCTGGTGGTTGTACAATATTTGGTGCCATTCTGCGTTATAGCATTCGTGTACGTACAGATGGCGCTTAAGCTGTGGCTTACAAGAACGCCGGGAAATGCGGAGGATACGCGTGACATGGCATTAATGCGAAATAAGAAGAAAGTAAGTACAAGAATAATTAATGTGCCGAAATGTCTATGGCTTCTATTAGATACATACATACATATGTATGTGCAGATGTATGTATGTATGAACATAAGGGTGCCTCACGAAAAAACCAGCTGCTTCCGCAAGTGACACATTAAATTTGGCGAATTTATGCTGCCTGCCACTTGATTCATTCGGGGTTGCGCGTTGGTGACGATATCTTTAGAAATCGTGCTATGTATGATTTAAAATTTTTTTTTTAGCTGAATATCCGCGGTGTTAGACAAATGATCTTACTTTATAATCGATTTGAATAAAATTAAAGTTATCAATACGCTAAATTATAATTGGGGTTTTTTTTTAGTAAAAATTCTATTCATTTCCATGGAAATTCGCTCATATCTCAGTATTTTCAACGCCTGCCAGCTTCTTAGCGACGCTGAGCTCAATCGAAATATTTGATTTGGAGTTAAAAAATTCATGACGTTTTCGTATGGAGCGTGAGGCAGTCTAATGTTAACACAGTGACTCAAACAAGTGACCACGTGTTGATTTTTTAACTTAATTTCTTTTTGTTATTTTTTTATAAAAATTTTGTTAAAGCTTTAAAAAAATTCTTATAAATAAAAGTGTCAAACTTTATACACAATTTAGGAAAATTCATCAAAATTCTAAATTTTTTAATCTGATTCTTTAGAACATTTCTGGGTCTGCAGTTTTGTTGCCCATAAAATTTTAGTGTGATAATGTGCAAATTTTAGTGGCTAAAAAATTGCGTTGATTTTTAATATTTGTTTTTTTTTTGCTAACGGATTTTTGCACTTTTTTCAATATAAGCATGAATTTCTTATGAAATAAAATGCCGGAAACCGTTCGCAACAAAATTTTAAAGAATCAACGCCAGTGTTTGAAAATTGCACTCCTTATATAAAAAAAAAAACAGAAAAAGTTATCACAAAAAAAAAAATATTATTAAAAACTAACGCGATTTTCAGCCGATTGAAAATGTGCAATTAGACTAATGGCGTTTTGGTTTGAAAAAAAGTGTTCCCTTTCATTGCCCGGTTCTTAGTATTTGTACTCAGAGTGTAGAAAAGAAAACACCATAAAATTGTATGAGCTATAAAACTGCATACGCAGAAATGTTCTTGAAATGTTCAGATTAAAAAGTTTGAAATTTTGATGAACATTTTTTGAATTTTCCTAAATATTACACAAAATTTTAAACCTTTATTTATATGGTTTTTGTTAAACCTTGGACAATATTTTTATAGAAAAATATTCAAAACAAATAATTTTTCAGCAAAAAACAAAACCGACTTCAATTCCCATATAAAAATTTAAGATTATAATTAATCTCTTCATGATCCAATGGCTGGGTTTAGACCAAATTGGAATGGGGCCACCTGTGAGGTACATAAAAAATAAAATATTTTCCTAAGAGTTGATAACCATCCTCCTTTTTTAAAATAATCAACACGTGGTCACTTGTTTGAGTCACTGTATGTATTTGCATTTGCATGAACTTGCTGCCTACTTGTTTTGCTGTGAGCGCAAATTTAATCTCTAATTAAGCTGTCTCGTGCACAGTGCTTACATGTATGTACATTAGGGTGGCCCTTAAAAAATATTAACAACTAAATTTTGTATGAGGCAACCTTTTATTTTGTTCTACGTACTACACGAAAACATCTACGAATAAAAATTTAATTAGGTGTTTGAAAAATGTTTATTTTTTTAAACGAGAAAATTCGACAAAATTTTGTCTTGAAATCTGATGAATTTTACATATAATTGAAACTTTTTCATATAAATTGTTCAACTGCTCAGTTATAGTTGGTCAAAGCAAATTTTTGGCTAATTTTTGCGTTGTTTTTAGAAAATGAAAATTTTTTAACTCCCTGGTAGCGACTCATAAAAATTTGTTAAAAATTGTGTACTATTCGCGGATGTCTTTACTTTGCGCATAAAATGAAATAAAGTGGTGTCCCATGATGCTGATAGTTTAAGGAACACTTTAATGCACATACACACTTACATATACATACATACAAAAGTGTGTGTATATGTACATACATTCGATTATAACCGAAGGAACATTTGCAAATGATCACTGTTTGCTTAATTAAATTATTTGGTTTGGGTTTATTTCATAATTATGTTCAGATTCTTATAGATACGGCGGCATATAGAATAACCAAACCAGAATATTCAGTGCTTATATACTCAGCACATCTGTGCTTGACTTTCACATTAGATGCATAAATGCATAGATATTAAGTATTTGTATATTTGATTTTCATGTGCATTTCATTTGGCAGGTCATAAAAATGTTGATTGTCGTTGTGATTGTATTCGGCATTTGCTGGCTGCCGCTACAAGTTTACAATATGCTATATGTGACCATACCGGAAATCAACGAATATCACTTCATCAGCATAATTTGGTTCTGCTGTGATTGGCTGGCGATGAGCAACAGTTGCTACAATCCTTTCATCTATGGCATATATAATGTGAGTACTACACAAACTAATAGTATTTAAATTTATTTTGGTTGCAACTTATGCGCCTGTGAAGTAGTTTATAGACTGTAAGACTATAGTATAAGAGAAAGTAAAATTTGATTTACTGCACGCAAAAGGCCGTGAAATTTCAGTTATCTTGGAAAAGGGCCATGGTGTTTTTTTCTAACGTAATCCATTGCCATTTAATGATTTCAATCAAATTCAGCAAAATTTTCTCCACCATTACTTAGCGAGTTATTTTGTAGAATATTTTAACTCCATAATTTCAACCAGAAGACATCGTTCTGCCACTTTTGTTGAAAAAAATTTCAATGTGAAAATTCCTGCGACGTTTCATGATAAAGTACTATGCCTACTCTTTAAGTTCATCAGAATTATATTTTTTGTAGTTAATAAGCTAGAATAGGAAGGACTGCTCTGCGACAAAGAAACCAGGTGGCATTTCCAATTGGCATCAGTAGCCACACAAAAGAAATGGCTGGTATACTTTATTGCACTCGACCTGAATCACTTAGGCGATTACAGCGCCAATCAAGAAGAAGAGGAGGTAGATTTCAAAAAAGAGCTTGAAAGGAAAGACACTACAATATAATAGTGGAGCAAGCTACACTCGATGCCGGAAAAGCGATGGAGTGAAGGTGGCCAGCGATAGCGTTGGGCTTGTGGAAAGCTTTCGACACCGTCGGCCAATTCACGCTACTAGAGAATATTCCTACCACAGAGAATGAAACGGTGGACAGCAAATTACCTATGTGGTGGACAGTTGTCAGTAATGTTTCGAGATCCGATTTTGAAGGTAAGAATAATTAAGCTAGGTTTCACAACATCTCCTCACTATTGGTCAATTTACAAATTCCGAAGCATAATTTGGTCTCAGGGGATACGCTAGAAGGTGCTCTTTGTTGGCGTCGATAAATTATATTGATGACGTGTGTTTGAACTATATATGGCGACCTGTGTTTAAAAGTCGTTAATAGATAATAAAATGGACCAAGTTAACCTATAAATAGTAATCAACCTCCACGGAAAGTTTTAATGGTTACAAAAGTAACATTGCATAGCATTGCTATTCTCCTCCGTTCACACAACTGCAGTTGTAAATAAAGGCAAGAGCGTTGATCTTCTTCTTATTTGGCTTTACAACCATTTGTCGTTCCGGGCCGGAACCTAACAACATCTCCAATAGCCTCTCTGTTGTGCGGAATTTGCGCCAGTTGCTCATCCCGAGTGCAAACAGGTCCTTCTGCACTTGGTCCTTCCATTTTGTTCGTTGGCGCACTTGCTTTCGTTGCCCACCCATAGCTGCGGAGTCGAAAAATCATGTCACCGGAGCGTCATCATCCATGCGTACAACATATCTAAGCCAACGAAATCGCTGTATTTTTATGCGCTTAACTATGTCCATGTCGTTAAAGAGCTCATCTTTACTTATACCCGTCGTCCACGTGAATAGGGCCGTAGATCTTGTGTGGAATAGTTCTCTCGAAAGCACCCAAAGCCTTCTCTTCTTCCACGTTTCTGCGCTATATAGAGGAACGGGCATGACGAGAGACTTGTAGACTGTAATTTTTGTTCTTCGAGAGAGGACTCTGTTTTTAAGTGGTAACCGAGCTCGAAGTATCACATGTTGGCAACAGTTCTTCTTCGCTTGATCTCCAGGCTGACGGTGTTAGTGGTGTTTATGCTGGATGCTAGGAAGACAAAGTCCTTCACTACTTCAAAGTTATAGCTGCCAACAGTGAAGTGTGTTTCTAAACGCGTCGACTCTTTATATGTTGCCAGGTGGTAGTACTTTATCTTGCCTTCATTCACAGCTAGACCAGCCTCTGTAGCTTAGTTTTCTAAACTGGAAAATGATGCGTATACGTCTCTTTGTTTCAGACCGACTATGTCGATATCATCTGCATACGCCAGCAATATCTTTATTTTGCTATATATGGCGTCGCTCAGATTGGCATCTTTTCAGCCTTATATTAAAAAATTGCATTAAAAAGGTCTTCATATCACCAGCGAATAGTGGAACGCAGTTAAGCAAACGAAGTTACAGACTTGTAAAGCCTTCTGATGTCGTCTCAACCCTATATACATATCGAAGCCTCAACACTCCTCCATACTTTTTTGTTAGGCAAGTAGTTTCTGATTGTTTGCTATCGCAGGGAGCAGCCGAACACATTTACTGGAAGCAGAACAACTTTTTAGGAACTTCAGAAGCCATCTTTATGAAATCATGGACAATATCCATACCTATATCGCACAACCACCAGAGCCGAAGCTGAACAGACAAGCCATCAGCGATATTTATCCAGAGTAAATCAAGACCTCAACCAACTCTCATTCCATGTTTGGCGTCAACGGAGTTCAACTATTCGTTGACGTAGAACGTCAACTAAGGTCTACACACTGGATCAGGCTACGTTCATATTTACCAAGAACCTATCCCTCACGATATCAACGACCTCATCCCTTTCCCCTCCCCCCATTTAACTTACGTGCCTTCCATTCGGTCCGATACTATAGAAGCAGGATATATTTATTTCGAGCTTACCTTTACTTGAGTTTGATAGCAACGTTTGGCAGACTAGCTGAAAAACTGAATTTAATATTGTGCATTCAAAAATTCATAATAAATAACGTCACCGCGTGGTCTTTTATTAACTTGCAGCACTGATATCGTTGTCAACATTAAGTTGATTGACATTTACGTTAGGCGCATTTTATTTGACGAGAAATTTAAGCCATTAGCTTATTTTGTATGGATGACTTCGACAATATAGTTATGTTGGCTAAGTCTTACATACAAAATAAGCTAACAGCTTAAATTCCTCGTTAAATAAAACACGCCTTTCAATGAAATGCTTAGTTTAATCGCCCAGTGCCATAAGCAAAATACAATGCGACTGGCTTGCTGATACGATGTATATATCACGATAATACTTACATAGTAGCTATTTAGCGAGCTAACAGGAATGCCACCATTTTCACATGTTGTGGCTTCAGTGACCTTGTGTGTATGAGTGCAGAGTCTCATAGCTTTGATGTGTAACCAGTGACTGATAGCAGTAGTTTTTCTTCAGTTTTCAGTAGGAAATATTTCTGGGCGGATGACACATACATTCCCATGACAGCCATTTCTACGTAATGCAACGTTTCGTGTTTTACCCGAAAAGGGGTAGTTGTTTGGGCGATGTAATTCCGTTCAGATTGGCGAGCCCTTGCAATCGTTGTTCGTATCTGTAGAAACTCCTTCCAGCAGGGTTCCTTCGTATCACTTTTATTCAGACTGGCATTGGGCTCAACACCGAACCACTGTTACTGCTGCATTTACCCGATAAGATACTTCCCAAGAACTGTTCTATTTAGCTGTAGGTCACACAGGGAATAGACCACACGGTGTATGGTCCCTTATAGCTCAAGACTCGACGGCTGCTCACAACTCACGCAAGAAGCCCGTACGGCTCCACAGGGCTCTCTTGAGTAACAAAACTTCCGCCTTTCCGCCTTTCCAACTTTCTTCCCCTTCCTCTACCTCACATGAGCACTAACCTAAAGCTATTGGTACCTCAACGTCTGTTCGTGTCTCAGACCTGGAGTGAACAAGTGATTACCTCGCATTTTGTTAGTTCTGCTACTGCAATGGACGCCCGAGACTCTGTTAACCCCTGACCATCAGGCAACGACTCCTACGACGGCATGCTCAAGAAGACAACAAGGTAAACAACATCACTTATGTATTACCTCCGGATTGTGACAAGCCCCTACGGCGGCCAAACTACAATGAATAGAGTAACATCGCTGATATAACCGTCTTTATATGTCGGCATGGAATGTATTGATACACGTGATCCAAGAAACAAACTTGTTTTCAACAGGATTGAGTTGCGTCGCACACACTATGTTCCGTCAAGATCACCATCGAGACAATAGTACCGGATTAGCATTCACCACAAACCACGCCGTGTTCTATCATCTTGGAATGTCACGGTTTTGATATCCAGCCGGGCGATGTCGAGCTCGAAATATTTAACGAACATACATTAGGGTGCCCATCAAAAATGTTTTTTTTTT